>NW_013788627.1:0-624 GCF_000517525.1 Limulus polyphemus
ATATGTCCTTGCTCTCCACAGTTCCAACAACCTTTCTGGGTAGCCGCCTTTCCTGCCGTGGCGTCTTCCCTGTGTTGAAGTTCCCAGCATTGAGCTTTTTTGTTCCCAGGTTTACTACAGTGCCAGCAAAGTCCCTCAAAACCTCTCTGAAAGCTCACCTTTTCTGGTCTTGAATCCTGATGATTGTACCAACCTTGGTACCTTTGTGCTGGACTTAACATAGGATTCGAATTCAAGAGCTCTGGCCATTGCATCCTGCATAGTAGATGGGTGTGCTTGCTGTACTTGTATCTTCAGTTGTGGACTGTCCAAGGCATCCACAAACTGATCTCTCAGCAACAACTTGAGGAGATCGGGTGGTGCAGTTGGGTAGGCCTTATGTGTCATACTTTCCAAATCCTGTGGTAGCTTTTGCAGGCTCTCCCCTTTAGCATGGATTCTAGTCCTAAACCTAGCCCTGTAGACTGCTCTGATTTAATATCTATACCTAGTTCCATTTCATCATCATCAACTCCTTCAGTCACTTTGACTTCAGCTGGATGACACCTGGTTAGCTCAACCTCTCTTTTGCAGTAATGTCTGCAGTCATTTTTGCAGGGTCTTCGGCTCAGTCCATCGGCATTT
>NW_013788628.1:0-624 GCF_000517525.1 Limulus polyphemus
AAAACCATTGCATATTAGTGTTGGACTACTTACTACTGAGGAAGTGTGTAGTTAACTTTGATAAAATGACGTTTGGTAACAACAAAGGCCAAATTCCGGTAATTGTTCCTGCATCTGTGGATTTGCATGTCACAGCACTTAAGTGAACTACAATACCCCCTATGTTAGAGAAGATAATTTGGGGTATAATAAAAGAACATTCCCAAGGAAGCTCGATTCTTGTGAAAGCAGTGGAATACCCATCCAGGCCAGTGGATTTGAAGATTGGAAGGTCACTTGTGGCAGTTCATCAAGTAGTACCTATAACAGTGGCCAATTTCCTAAATGTGAGCAGACACTTAAGGAAGGGGCATTGATGGGTGTGTGCCAGGAGGTAGAGCCATTCAATGTTAAAGCAAGAAATACAACTATAAAGAAAGGCCATACCCTTCCAGAACATTTAACTGACCTCTATAAGAAGACCATAGTCCATTTGTCATCATCACAGGCTTATCAGGTTAGAGAACTTTTGGCGAATTATGCAGACGTCTTTTCGAAAGGAGATCAT
This sequence comes from Limulus polyphemus, assembly GCF_000517525.1. NCBI lineage: Eukaryota > Metazoa > Arthropoda > Merostomata > Xiphosura > Limulidae > Limulus > Limulus polyphemus. The sequence continues at coordinate 548 of NW_013788628.1, forward strand.
GACCTTGGCTACACAGACCTTGTGGAGCACAGAATAAACACAGGAATCATTGTCCAATAAAGATCCTCCAAGGAGAA
>NW_013788629.1:0-625 GCF_000517525.1 Limulus polyphemus
AAAAAGCCACTGTCGAAGAAGAAACTCTACCCGGTTTTGAGAAGAGAAACGGTGAAGCTCTTGATGAAGTTATTACCACTGATGTGACTGTTACCGATGATAGGACATTACCTGATGAAGCAGATGAACCATACGTGAATCAGAATCCAACGAGATGGAGACCAGTACGGGAGAAGATTCGTCCTGTAAAATTAAGAGACTTTGTGGAATTTTAATTTTGTGTTTGTAAATTCTGTACATTTAATTAAGTTATTGTTAATTATCTATTGGTTTAATGTAAGTGGCTATTGTTCGGGACGAATAATACTAAGGAAGGGGCAGTGTTACGGTAGCGGAAGTCACGCGACGCTGGGAGCATGCGCGCTGGAGTTTCTATAAGGATCGGGGAACATCTCGAATAATCCACTATTTGCTAGACGCCCTCTATTTTAGTATATAAGGCGGCAAGTAAAGTGACGGCAATAATTGTATTGCAGACAGAGAGATATAGAGACAGATAATCGAGTCAAGCCGTAAGTAAAGTGCGTGAATCGTTGTGAATTCTAGCGTGTATTTAAGTTAAAGTGACTGTGGAAATTAAGTGTATTGCAAAGTTGTATAGAGAAAGAATAAACTCGTTTTATTT
>NW_013788630.1:0-1251 GCF_000517525.1 Limulus polyphemus
CTAAAAAACGTTATTTACTATTGACGTGGTTAATAAATTGTTATAGTCTAAAAAACGTTATTTACGCACCAAATGATTTTCATGTTTTGTATTCTGTTGTTGAGAAATAGAAATTGAAGATTTATAATGTACAGAAATGTCGTTTATTATGTAAGGTATTATTGTTCAGGTCTTAGATGCTAATTGGCTATACCACTGAATACAAGTAGTTATTAGATGCTGATTGGCCATACCATTGAATACATGTAGTTCTTAAATGCTAATTGGCTATACCATTGAATACAAGTAGTTATTAGATGCTGATTGGCCATACCATTGAATACATGTAGTTCTTAAATGCTAATTGGCTATATCATTGAATAAAGTAGTTCTTAAATGCTGATTGGCTATACCATTGAATACAAGTAGTTATTAGATACTGATTGGCTATACCATTGAATACAAGTAGTTATTAGATGCTGATTGGCCTTACCAATGAATGTACTGGAGTTAAAAGTGTGATATCCATGAACTATTGGTAAATTTGCCAACTAAAATAGCCACTGTCAACAATTGCTTACAAACTTTTAGCAGAATTAACAAAAGTAACATATACTTAGTGTTGAAAGAAAAATATCACTTAGGAATATTGAACTGTTTCACGAGTAACTTAGATCATTAATTATTTACTGTTATTTTTATGATTATATCAAACAACTAATCTTAAGTTGTGACAGACTTCTGTGATTTTTAACTTGGGTGTTATCTTGTGTTACAAGTCACGCTAAGGATATTTTTTTCTGATACACAGCATGTGAAGGTTCTACTTCACTAAGATATACAACATGGAATTGAATATTATATTTATTGTGTGTACTTTAGACAATGGTGATATTTATATATAATATAAACTCCACCATTATATGAAGCTTACGCTTATGCTTTCGATTTGTCCTTGTCAGGGTTACTGATGAGGGCTGGAATTTCTCGAAATCGGTATAACTCAGGGATAGAGTGGGCTTTACATTTGTCTTTCAGTGTTAGATCTAATTTATTTTTCATCTGTTGATATATTTCATTTATTAGATCTGTTGATATATTTCATTTATTAGATCTGTTAATATATTTCATTTATTACATCTGTTAATATATTTCATTTATTAGATCTGTTAATATATTTCATATAATACGTCTGGTGATATATTTCATTTGTTAGATCTGTTAATATATTTCATTTATTAGATCTGTTGATATATTTCATTTATAGATCTG
>NW_013788631.1:0-670 GCF_000517525.1 Limulus polyphemus
GTCGCAACGAAGTTACGGAAAGTTAATTAACAAACGGAGACGTAACACTATGAAATTTTGTGCGTGGTCATATACATCAATCGAAAGGGTTTAATCTCAAGTCCACAACTGTAATTAGCTCTTAAATCGGTCAAGAGATTGAAGGAGCTATGAGCTAAAGTTTGAACTTGAAAAAATAAGAAAAACAATCAGAGCCATTCTATGAGCCGCTATGCCGCGACTAAAAACTATAATCATAAAAATTGAATTGAATTGTCAGGTCCAACCCTAAAAAGCCAACTTCAAAATCTGAATACACTACGTTACAGTTTAATTAAGCCAACTATCTTACAAAAACGTGTTTGTAATCTAAAGATGGTTGCCTTGTCTCCAATGTTGTTTACCAGCTACATGTAACATCTGCCTTCATACTTACATTGGGGAAACTGGAAGAACCCTACACACTGGGGAAGGAGAACATATTGACTATCTTTATATAAAAAACAAGAACCTGAAAGAAGCGCAGTTGCAGATCATTTTTTAAATAATTATGGACAAATGACACTTGACACGAAACTACTATTCTCCGTACAAATCCTTACCAAAGCCATCAAGTACAATGACAGAAAATTTAAAGAAGCTCATCGAACAAGTACGGCCACAGATGAATAGGATGGCGCCTATAATCATG
>NW_013788632.1:0-826 GCF_000517525.1 Limulus polyphemus
TTTTTGCTACATCCTCGAATAAGGATCTAAAAATGAAATCGGGAAACAAAACTATTAAAAAAAAAGGCTTAAAGAAAACAAAAGATCATATATTTCACATCATATGATCATGTTTTTATTTTTATAATACAATAACTTGTCCCAGCCGTGGAAGCGGTTTGGTTGTTAAGCACAAAGCTACACCATGGGTTATCTGTGCTCTGCCCACCACGGGTATCGAAACCCAATTTTTAGCGTTGTAAGCCTGCAGACTTACCGCTGGAGGAACAACGGGAGTAAATCATCTAGGAAGCAGTTATATCGTTGACCTATGACCTATCGTTGACCTATCATGTAGTTGTGTTTCTGTGGTTACAAGTGGTCAAAATCTTTCTCACAGACCTGTCACTATCTCATCGTTAGACATTGTATCTATCGTTTTGTCTACACGCTCATATCACGAATCTACTGTCCTACTTTACTATTTCAAAGCTCAGACTTGCCAGACGTGTCTGGTTTATAAGACACACTGCTGGCTGAGTACTAAATTTGAAAACATGACGCTAAAAATCAAGTTTCGATACCAACGGGGGGCAGATATACTACAAACAATTATGTCCATAAGTCTGTATCCATTTATCGTCTGTATAAATCACTCTTTGTCTATATTGTTTGTAGAGATCACTGTTTGTCTATATAGATCACTGTTTATCTATGTCTATATAGATCACTGTTTATCTATATCATTTGTATAAATCACTCTTTGTCTATATTGTTTGTAGAGATCACTGTTTGTCTATATAGATCACTGTTTGTCTATATAGATCACTGTTTAACTATATTATTT
>NW_013788633.1:0-624 GCF_000517525.1 Limulus polyphemus
CAGATAGTCCCTGGTCAGCTCCTGTCGTATTAGTCCAGAAGAAGGATGGGACCCAACGTTGCTGTGTGGATTTCAAGACTCTTAACAGCATAACCGAAAAAGACTCATACCCACTGCCAAGAATTGATGAAACTCTTGATGCCCTAAGTAGAGTCAGGTGGTTTTCAACTCTGGACTTAAAGTCAGGTTTCCATCAAGTAAAAATGGCTGAAGCAGATATACCCAAGACAGCATTTAGTTATGACCAAGGTCTCTGGCAATACCGAGTGATGCCATTCGGGCTCAGTAATGCCCCAGCAACATTTGAGAAGCTGATGGAACGAGTATTGGAAGGCCTACAATGGAGGATAGCCCTAGTGTACCTGGACGATGTCATTGTATTTGCAACAACTTTTGACGAGGAAATGTCCCGGCTGGAGGAAGTATTCAAACGTTTGAAAGCAGCAAACCTCAAACTCCATCCCAAGAAATGTCATTTGTTCCAGAAAAAGGTGCTTTACTTAGGCCATATTGTTAGTGAGAATGGTGTACAAACTGATCCTGATAAGGTGAAAGCAGTGCATGACTGGCCAACACCAGACAATGTGGGAGAGCTAAGAAGTTTCTTGGGACTCTGTAATTAAT
>NW_013788634.1:0-624 GCF_000517525.1 Limulus polyphemus
TTTGCCAGACACTAATCATAGCAGAACCGTCTGGTAAATGATCTATAGGAAATAGTACAGCTTATTAAATGTGTCAAGATCAACGTAGGCCGGTAAGGTAATCACTGATTGGCATGTCCTTTAGCCTATCAGGAAATGTCACGGACCTACTGAAGGATGTGTAGATTGTATAGGAATTCTTTTTGGCGGCAAAGGACAGGTTTATATGTTTTAATAAAGGTGGCTTCCAAAATATACAGGTGAAAGGTCAACCGACCATTTGCAATAATTTTAAACCTGCTATCCATATAGTTGTCAGCACAAGTCGGGTTCACTAGTAAATGCTGGCCAATCGCTGATTTACATTTTGGTGGTAGAACTTTTGTTTTACAGGAGCGACATGGTAAATTCTTTACTTTCACACTCTTAGTTCTTATGGATGTGGGTACCAGTTGTTTAATTCTATCCTGCAGTCTTTGTGAAGTGCGACCTACGTACCGACATTCGCAGTGGCACGAGAATTCATAAATAACCATACCTTTCTGTGTGGTAGGTATCGCATATTTGTGTGTTGCAGGCAACAGCTTACGTGTGGAATAAACACAGTAGGGGTTCACTGCAAGAAAACATTTAGTAATGGCCGTT
>NW_013788635.1:0-741 GCF_000517525.1 Limulus polyphemus
GATAATGTGTACTGTCAGTAAGAAAACACAAGATTTAACAATAATGTGTCCTGTCAATAAAAAGACAGAAGATATAACGATACTAAGTATTGTCAATAAGAAGACACAAGATTTAACGATACTGTGTACTTTTAATAAGAAGACACAAGATTTAACGATACTGTGTACTGTCAAAAAGAAGACACAAGATCTACCGATATTGTGTACTGTCAAAAAGAAGACACAAGATTTAACTATACTGTGTACTGTCAATAAAAAGACACATAATTTAACTATATTGTGTACTGTCAATAAGAAGACACATGATTTAACTACACTGTGTACTGTCAATAAGAAGACACAAGATTTAACAATAGTGTGTACTGTCAATAAGAAGACACAAGATTTAACAATACTGTGTACTGTCAATAAGAAGACACAAGATTTAACGATATTGTGTACTGTCAATAAGAAGACACAAGATATAACAATAATGTGTACTGTCAATAAGAAGACACAAGATTTAACAATACTGTGTACTGTCAATAAGAAGACACACGATTTAACGATACTGTGTACTGTCAATAAGAAGACACAAGATTTAACAATACTGTGTACTGTCAATAAGAAGACACAAGATTTAACAATACTGTGTACTGTCAATAAGAAGACACAAGATTTAACAATACTGTGTACTATCAATAAAAAGATACAAGATTTAACGATACTGTGTACTGTCAATAAGAAGACAAATGATTTAAC
>NW_013788636.1:0-621 GCF_000517525.1 Limulus polyphemus
CCGTGGCATCTTCCCTGTGTTGAAGTTGCCAGCATTGAGCTCTCTTGTGCCCAGTTTTATTACAGTGCCAGCAAAATCCCTCAAACTTCTCTGAAAGTTGCCCCTTTCTGGCCTTGAATCCTACGACTGTGCCAACCTTGGTGCCTCTGTGCTGCACTTAGGATTCAAAGTCAAGAGCTCTGGCCATTGCATCCTGCATAGTAGAGGGGTGTGCTTGCTTTACTTGTATCTTCAGTTGTGGACTGTCGAAGGCATCTACAAACTGATCTCTCAGCAACAACTTGAGGATATCGGGTGGTGCTGTTGGGTAGACCTTGTGTGCCATGCTCTCCAAGTCCTGTGCCAGCTCTTGCAGGCTCTCCCCTTTAGCACGGACTCTCGTCCTAAACTTAGCTCTGTAGACTTTGGACTGATTTTGTGTTCCATACCTGAGTTCTAGAGCCGCTACCAGTGCTCTATAGTTGTGCCTGTCGTCTGCTGACAACTGTCCAAGTGGTTGTCCCTTCAAGCTCGTTGCCAGATATACTGCTTTCTGCTCCTCTGTCCATCCATTCATCTCTGCCAGTAGCTAACATTGTTCTCTATATGCTTCCCATGGTGCCTTCCCATCGAATTCCTGTG
>NW_013788637.1:0-624 GCF_000517525.1 Limulus polyphemus
AAATCTTGGTCTTTCTCCTGTTCTGCTTAGATATCTATACTTGGTTCCACTTCACCATCATCAACTCTTTCAGTCACCTTGACTTCAGCTTGATGGCACCTGGTTAGTTCAACCTCTCTTTTGCAGCAATGTCTGCAGTCATTTTTGCAGGGTCTTCGGCTCAGTCCATCGGCATTACTATGAGATTTCCCTTCTCTATATTCAATATTATAATTACACTGGTCTATTTTTCCGATCCAACGTGTCAGTCGTCCCTCTGGGTTCTTTAATGATCTTAACCAGCGTAACGCAGCATGGCCTGTCCTGATGGTAAACCTTGCACCACAGAGGTAAGGATGGAAATATGTCAGACTCTTTACTATAGCAAGGAGTTCCCTCCGTGTTACACAGTAGTTCCTCTCTAGTCTACTCAAAACCCTACTGAAGTAGGCCACCACATGTTCGTTTTCGCCCACTTTCTGAGACAGCACTCCTCCAATTCCGACATTACTAGCATCACAATCCAGTACGTACGGCAGTGAAGGATCTGAAAGCTTTAAAAGTGGAGCGGAGGCCAATTTTTCTTTCAATGTCTTGAAAGCATGCTAGCAAGAAACTGTCCATTCAAACTTCTGGCCTTTTTTT
>NW_013788638.1:0-624 GCF_000517525.1 Limulus polyphemus
ATGTCGATGTCCTTTTTAACACCTTCCACATTTGCATACGTTTTCCCATTAAGATGGTGTTGCAGCGAACGAAAAAGTTGGTAATCTGATGGTGCCATATTTGGAGAATATGGGGAGAACTTCCCAACTCAACTCCACAATATTGTGTTGCGTCAAACGTGACACATGTGGACGTGCATTGTCGTGGGAAAGAAAACATTTCCGATTGACGAGTGAAGGGCGTTTTAGATGAAGGCTTTGATTTAAACGTTCCAGTTTCTGACTATAGATCTCTGCATTGACAGTTCACTGTGGAATAATTACTCCTTCGATGTTCCACCAAATGCAATACATCACTTCAGCGGATGGAGTCCAGGTTTTGGGGTCGGATGTGGTTTTTATCTAGGATTGAGCCATTGTTTATGGCGTTTAATATTCGCATAGAGAATCCATTTTTCATAACCGATGGCAATTCTGTCCAAAAATGGTTCATGCGCATTACGCGCCAAAAGAGAAACAATTGGAAACAATGATCATCGGGGAGTTCGTGAGGCACCCAAACATCTTCTTTATGGAGTTTTCTCATATTCCTTATATGTTTACCTATTGTTTCATGAAAGACATGCAATTTCAGGGCCATTTCAC
>NW_013788639.1:0-623 GCF_000517525.1 Limulus polyphemus
AAAATTACACAACGATATATATATATATGGTAAATAAAACCTATGATTAAACATTTACAACGGTATATATATTGTAAAAAAAAGGACTTCTGATTAAACACTTACAACGATATATATATATATATAGATGTTTAACTAAAAGTTCTGATTAAACACTAGAAACGATACATATATTTATATATATATGGTAAAAAGAAACGTCTGATTAAACATTCATATCGATATATTTATGGTAAATAAAAACTACTGATTAAACATTCACAACGATATATATATATATATTGTTAAACAAGACCGATGTCTGTAGGTTTACTTTCTTCTTAGAATTCTTCTCAAGAAGTCGATAAGCCGTCTTAACGTTGTTAGAACAACGGGTAAAAGTTGTAGCTAGTGATGAGTTTGCCGACGCGTTTCGAATGCATTCTGTATCCATTATCAAGGCTGAATGTTGTGTAAATTGTGATTACTGTTGGTGGATATTTATAGGTATGGGTAAGCAGGTGGTGGTATCTAGCTCGTGGGAGGCGTTAATTGGTGGAGTGTAGTATTGTGGCTTGGGGGTTTCTCGCCAAGAAGCAGCAGTGTGCGTGCTGTTCCTTTCGATTGTTTGTTGATCATGGGAG
>NW_013788640.1:0-623 GCF_000517525.1 Limulus polyphemus
GTGCCAGAGTTCGTGAAAGTGTTATGTGAAAGGATGGATGATATTCATCATCAAGTGCGTTTAAACTTAGAAACGTCTGCTGATTCCATGAAGCTATGTTATGATAAGAGATCTGCTGATGTCAGCTTTGTACCAGGAGACAAGATGTGGTTGTATAATCCCAGGAAGACCAAAGGGATGTCTCCTAAGTTGTCTTCTCCATGGGAAGGCCCATATGACATAGTGGATCGTCTGTCAGACGTGACTTTCCGAATAAAATGTGGTCGGTGAGTAAAGCCAAAGGTGGTGCATGCCAACAGACATTGGCGTTATCATGGTCCAGGACATTTCAGTTGGAACGAAGTGAACAATGAAACGTATGGTGCTGCTGAAGATGTGTCACCTGAAAAAGCCACAGTTAAAGAAGAAACTCTACCCGGTTTTGAGAAGGAAAACAGTAAAGCCGTTAATGAAGTTACTACCTCTGATGTGACTGCTACCGATAATGGGACATTTCCTGATGGAGCAGATGAATTCCACGTGAAGCAGAAGCCAATGAGACGGAGACCAGTACGAAAGAAGAAACGTCCCGTAAAATTAAGAGACTTGTATTTTAATTTTGTGTTTGTAAATTCTGTACATTT
>NW_013788641.1:0-624 GCF_000517525.1 Limulus polyphemus
AAAGAATCTGTCAGATTTCAAATTTCTTCAGAAAAAACATCATTAAAATTCTCTTGGAAGCAAAAGTCAACAATTAAATCAGCTATATTTTTAATTTTGTAATTTTAATGTTAGCTAGAGGGAGCTGTTGGCTATAATGACTAGCAGAAATGCTGCCCAGTGGGTGGCTGTTTGTACTAGTAATTACTAATTGTAGTATTCAAACCTCATTGATAGAAATTTAGTCAAAGTGAACATTTTCTAAAGAAGGATTTTTTTCTGGGAAGTACTGCATAGGAAAAGTGTTTGGATTGTGTTCTTTAGTCATATGCAACTCATTGCATAAAAATGATTCAATGTACAGAACTAAAAATTTTAATAAATTTTACTGATATAAACTGTAATGTTTTTATATATTAAAAGTGGTTCCATTTATTGAAAAAATAAGTTTTTTAAGAATTTCTGTTTCTCAGTTCTACATTAAAAATCTACATCAATAAAGATATAATCAAACCCTTATGTACAATCCTAGTGGGCCCAGCATGGCCAGGTGGTTAGGGCGCTCGACTCGCAATCTGCGGGTCGCGGGTTCGACTCCCCCGTCCCACCAAAACATGTTCGCCCTTTCAGCCGTGGGGGACGTTA
>NW_013788642.1:0-625 GCF_000517525.1 Limulus polyphemus
GTGTTGCCTTGGGTTAGACTCAACAAGCATCTTCAGAGCAACAATATCAATTCCAACGCGTCGGCCCCTGGTTAAGTAAGCACAGCGTCAGCGGAAGAATACTATTTTAGTTTTTCGTTGTTGTTGTTGCCAAGCTTAAATACCAAACTACACAATGAGCTATCTGTGCTCTGCCCACTGCAGACATTGAACCCAGGTTTTTACCGCTTTAAGCCCTCAGAGTTACTACTGAGTCACCCGGGGGGGGGGTCAATATATTAGTAATTCTAAGAATTTATGAGTGAAAGAAAATAAGAATTTGTAGTGGTCGAAATATTTAGATTTCTTTTAAATTGGCAAAAAATTGTTTAGGACAGGAAAAAATCACCTTTTAATTGGCTAACAAAATCTTCATGCTGGTTTTGTAGTTAGGTATAGTGTTTATTCACCATATTTTGCGAAGTATTTTTATTTAGATGTTTGCATTGTTCTGGCTAGAAAGAATTCTAGAGTTGACGTTTCATGGAGTGGAATGGGATTTGCACCATTTCGACCGAATAATTGTAATAAAAAAGAACCCGCCAATGATAAAAACTGGTACAACACCCCATTAAACACCTAGCCCCCCAGTAGCACAGCGGTATGT
>NW_013788643.1:0-620 GCF_000517525.1 Limulus polyphemus
TTATTTTGGAAATCTGCGTATCTGAATTATGGAAAATCCGTTATTAAAACCAAAACAACTTTTATGAACTTTAAATTCGCAGGTCTGTGTTATCATCTCTTTAATTCATTACTGACTTCCTAAGCGGTTTTTAATACAAATAAATAATATAATAAACGCTCATTCAAAAAGGGTGGGGAGAGCGAAGGGAGCTAGTTCCTATAAACTTCATTATACTCACACACATAAAATACAATTTGAGTTTAAGTTCACACGCACAAAACACAATTCGAGTACTCACACACATAAAACACAATTTGAGTACCCACACACATAAAATACAGTTTGAGTACTCAGACACACATAAAACACAATTTGAGTACTCACACACATAAAATACAATTTGAGTACTTACACACATAAAACACAATTTGAGTACTCACACACATAAAACACAATTTGAGTACTCACACACATAAAATACAATTTGAGTACTCATACACATAAAATACAATTTGAGTACTCACACACATAAAATACAATTTGAGTACTCACACACATAAATTACAGTTTGAGTACTCACACACATAAAATACAGTTTGAGTACTCACACATAAAACACAATTTGAGTACTCACACAC
>NW_013788644.1:0-663 GCF_000517525.1 Limulus polyphemus
AAGCAATACAAATACAAATACACTCTTGTCACGATAAGTCATACAAATATACTCTTGTCCCTATAAGCAACACAAATATACTCTTGTCACTATAAGCAATACAAATAAAAATATACTCTTGTCACTACAAGCAATGAAAAAAGTATATTTGAATATTGCTTATAGTGACAAGTAAATACAAATATACTCTTGTCACTATAAGCAAGACAAATACAAATATACTTTTGTCACGATAAGCAATACAAATACAAGTATATTCTTGTCACTAGAAGCAATACAAATTCAAATATACTCTTGACAGTATAAGCAATACAAATACAAATATACCCTTGTCACGATAAGCAATACAAATACAAATATAATCTTGCCACGATAAGCAATACAAATACAAATACACTCTTGTCACGATAAGCCATACAAATATACTCTTGTCCCTATAAGCAACACAAATATACTCTTGTCATTATATGCAATACAAAAATAAATATAATCTTGCCACGATAAGCAATACAAATACAAATATACTCTTGTCACTATAAGCAATACAAATACAAATATACTCTTGTCACCATAAGCAATACATATACAAATATACTCTTGCCACGATAAGCAATACAAATACAAATATAATCTTGCCACGATAAGCAATACAAATACAAATAC
>NW_013788645.1:0-624 GCF_000517525.1 Limulus polyphemus
CAACAGTGGAGAGAGTAAGACATCCCAGTCATCTTGGCAGCTATTACAAAACTTTGCCAATTCCTGTCCCAATGTCCAGTTGTACTTTTCTACCAGCCCATCAGACTGTGGGTGAAGTGGCGTTGTCCTGGTCTTTCGTATGCCAAACAACTTTCAGCATTCATGGAACACAGCTGATCCAAAGTTACGGCCTTGATCTGAATGCAGTTCGTATGGCATACCAAATCTGAAGAAGAAATCACTAATAGCCGAAGCTACAGTTGTAGCTTCCTGATTTGGTATTGCATATGCCTCAGACCACTTGGTGAAATAATCCATCACCACACAAATGTACCTGTTTCCAGCATGAGTTTGGGGCAAAGGACCAGCAATGTCAACGGCTACTCTTTCCATTGGTGCACCAACTTGATATAGCTTCATTGAAGCACGTCCTTTATGCTTGGGTCCCTTTTAGCACAACATGTACTGCCTGTCCTGCACCATTCTTCCACATCTTGCCTCATATCTATTCAGTAAAATCTCTGCCGTAGGTGACTCAATATCTTCTTAAGTCCGAGATGTCCTCCTATTAAACTATCATGGGATTGACGCAGCACAACTTCCCGTAACTCTCTTGGTATAACT
>NW_013788646.1:0-625 GCF_000517525.1 Limulus polyphemus
AGATTCTCGAGCGTAAGAATCAACAATATATGTGTGTACGTAAACGCTAGTGTGAGCGTCAGTATTGTTACGTAAAATGAAATTTCGAGAAACTCTCCACACGCCTATAAATATAAGCAATGCGACGCGCCAAAAAAAAACAGTATATATTATTGGTTTGCTGTAACTGGTACGGTATAAACCTCGGAAGCTATAATTGTGATTAACGCTTATTAATCTTCAGATATTTGACCAGGAAAACTTATAAATTTTGAACACTGTAAACCATTTAACTTCAGTAGATTCACATCGGATATTAGTACTTTTACGAACGAATAAAAATCCTATAACCCGAGCGCTTTCGAAAAGTGGATCTTTCTTCTTCAGGGGCAAACTAAGTGATATATATATAAAGGGAGTTTAATGACGCCATGAAGGTTATCTGGTTTTCCAGGAAATGTTTAGTCTATTTCTTTATGTATTGATGTAAACATCTTATTTCCGATACAGTGAAGCCGATGGCGAGAGTGTATGTGAAAAGGTGTTAGAGATATTTTACTTTAGAAATGGATAAATATATGTATATCTAAAACTACATTTAAGTGTTTAAGTAAAATAAGGTGACACCTGGCGACTGATCGAAAAT
>NW_013788647.1:0-624 GCF_000517525.1 Limulus polyphemus
CAGGAACCTTCGAGAATATGACATGTTACTAGCGTCACGTGACTTCCGCTGTCGTAACACTGCCCCTTCCTTAGTATTGTTCGTCCCGACCAATATCCACTTATATCAAACCAATAAAATTCAACAAAGTCTCTTAATTTTACGGAACGTATCTTCTTCCGTACTGGTCTCCATCTCGTTGGCTTCTGCTTCAAGTGGTGTTCATTTGCTTCATCAGGAAATGTTCTTTCATCGGTAAAATTCACATCAGTGGTAGTAACTTCATCAAGGGATTCACTGTTTCCCTTCTCAAAACTGAGTAGAGTTTCTTCTTCAGGTGGCACGTATTCAACAGCGTCATTTGTTCTGTTGTTCACTTCGTCTCAACTGAAATGTCCTGGACCATGTTAATGCCAAAGCCTGTTGGCATGCACCACTTTTGGCTTATCTCGCCTACCACATTTTATCCGGAAAGTCACGTCTGAGAGACGATCCACTATGTCATATGGGCCTTCCCATGGAGAAGACAACTTAGGAGACTTCCCTTTGGTCTTCCTGGGATTATACAACCACACCTTGTCTCTTGGTACAAAGCTGACTTCAGTAGATCTCTTATCATAAGATAACTTCATCGAATCAGCAGAT
>NW_013788648.1:0-624 GCF_000517525.1 Limulus polyphemus
GTATGCTTTGCGTACATTGAAGACCAATACATATTAGGATTGTACTATCTAATACCGGGGAAGTGTGTAGTTAACTTCGATAAAATGACGATTGGAAACAACAAAGGCCAAATTCCAGTAAGTGTTGCGCATCTGTTGATTTGTATGTCACAGCACTTAAGTCAACTACAACTATGTCAGAGAAGATAATTTGGGGTAGAATAAAAGAAAATCCCCAAGGAAACCCAATACTCGTGGAAGCAGTGGAAGACCAATCCAAGCCAGCAGATTTGAAGATTTGAAGGTCACTTGTGGCATGTCATCAAGTTGTACCTATAACAGTGGCCAATTTCTCTAAATGTGAGCAGACACTTAAGGAAGGGGCATTGTTGGGTGTGTTCCAGGAGGTAGAGCCAGTCATTGTTAAAGCAAGAAATACAACTATAAAGAAAGGACATACACTTTCAGAACATTGAACTGACCTCTATAAGAAGAGTATAGACCATTTGTCATCATCACAGGCTCTTCAGGTTAGAGAACTTTTGGTGAATTATGCAGACGTCTTTTCGAAAGGAGATCATGATCTCGGCTGCACAGACCTTGTGGTGCACAGAATAAACACAGGCAATTACCGTCCAATAAAGA
>NW_013788649.1:0-624 GCF_000517525.1 Limulus polyphemus
TTTTCTGGTGTCAAAATTGGCCATGCTGGGATTGCATGGTGGAGACATGTTGCATTCGCCCGCGAATGTTGACCTCTTTAACTTTTTTTTACGATTATAGATTGAAATGGTTTCAGGTTTTAAGTTCTTTTCAGTAAATGAGACTTCTACCAGCTTGTACATGCGTACTTCATGATCGAATGTTTCAGTATTTACCCGGTGGGTAACTAGCTCAGATTATCTTTCTTGAATAAAGATACCGATTTCAAAGGAAACGGAAGGACACCAGCTGTTTCCGCAACAAAAATTTATGTCTATATCAGAAAAAAAAAGTCTCTATTTTAGAGCAGATAAGATCTAGACTCGTGCAGTTGCGACGCTCACGACTAAAGTCCCATAGACTTCCCGCTTGGTAAATGCTGTTTGATGCAATTGTAATGATACAGACAGGGCCCGACATGGACAGGTGGTTAGGGCCCTCAGGGTCGCGGGTTCGAATCTCTGTCACACCAAACATGCTCGCCCTTTCAGCCGTGGGGCGTTATAATGTTACGGTCAATCCCACTACTCGTTGATAAAGAGTAGCCCAAGAGTTGGCGGTGGATGGTAATGACTAGCTGCCTTCCCTCTAGTCTTACACTGCTT
>NW_013788650.1:0-624 GCF_000517525.1 Limulus polyphemus
CCAAGTATTTTTTCTCCATCTGTTGAGAGATAACTGAACTTCCAAGCATTTTTTTCTCCATCTAATGAGAGATAACTGAACTTTTAAGTATTGTTTTCTCCATCTATTGAGAGATAACTGAACTTCCAAGTATTTTTTCGTTAATTTTTCCTAACATAGATATCACAGCTGAAAGTAAACATAATCTATTTTTGGATTAATTTGGAGGCCAGCGAAGCTGGAACGGTTCCTCCTGGACGGTACAAGTACCCCGGAGCACTGAACCAACGTTTGGGGAGATTTCCAGAACCCACGCTTTCCAGCTTCACCCCGGGTTACTATATGTGCATACAATCATAACCCCATGCCAGGGTCAGAGGATTAATGGGGAGGACATCATATGGATTCCAGGCCATGATATATGATACCACGCATACACATACAGCTCCAGGCTCGGCCCCACTGAAGATTTGAAAGAAAGAAGACCGCTATATAATGTATTGATTTGATGATTAAGAAGCTGGTGTTATTAAACTGAGACATCAATAATATGTATACAGATTGTTCACTTGCAAAAATACTACGGGTGCTTGATACATTAAATATTAATTTAACTAATTCTTTATTTATTTACTTAATTTTAGC
>NW_013788651.1:0-624 GCF_000517525.1 Limulus polyphemus
GGAAGGTCACTTGTGGCAGGTCATCAAATAGTACCCATAACAGTGGCCAATTTCTCTAAATGTGAGCAGACCCATCCTTTCAGATAATACTTTCACGAACTCTGACACATTTTCAGGCAACTCTTCATAAGGTGGGCGTCCTTTTGTTAGGTCCACTGGCAACTACTGCTGTAGTCTCTCTTCTTGTTCATTTTCTTTCTCCTCCAACAACTGCTGTAGTCTCTCTTGTTTATTTTGCTGTTCGAGCTGACACTGTTGCAGGTTTTCTTGCCACTGCTGTAATCTCTCTTCTTGTTTCTTTTCTTTTTCCCTCCAACAACTGTTGTAATCTCTCTTCTTGCTTCTTTTCTTTTTCCTCCAACAACTGCTGTAATCTCTCATCTTGTTTATTTTGCTTTTCGAGCTGCCACTGTTTCAGGTTTTCTTGCAACTGCTGTTGTCTCACTTCTTGCTTCTTTTCTTGTTTATTTTCTCGTTCTTCTTGTTTCTTTTGCTGTTCTTGTATTGCTGCCATCAAATCTGCTAAGCTGTAATTTGATTTGCCACCTTTCGTTTCCATCTTCTTCTTTTTAATTTCTATTTTCCTATCCCACTCTCTGACACCAGTTTGTTACGTCTGTGTTC
>NW_013788652.1:0-624 GCF_000517525.1 Limulus polyphemus
CTTAGGGCATCAAGCGTATCATCAATTCTTGGCAGTGGGTATGAGTCTTTTTCGGTTATGCTGTTAAGAGCCCTGAAGTCCACACAGCAACGTTGGGTCCCATACTTCTTCTGGACTAATACTACAGGAGCTGACCAGGGACTATCTGATTTCTCAAATATCTCTTCCTTAATTAGACTTTGCTGGAGCTATTCTTCTTGGAGGGATCTTTATTGGACGGTGATTGCCTGTGTTTATTCTGTGCTCTACCAGGTTTGTGCATTGGAGGTCATGATCTCCTTTCGAAAAGACGTCAGCATAATTTTCCAAAAGTTCTTTTACCTGAACAGCCTGTGATGACGACAAATGAACTCTCATCTTCTTATAGAGGTCAGTCAAATATTCTGGAAGTGTATGTTCTTTCTTTACAGTTGTATTCCTTGCTTTAACATTGACTGGCTCTACCTCCTGGCACACACCCAACAACGCCCCTTCCATAAGTGTCTGCTCACATTTAGAGAAATTGGCCACTGTTATAGGTAATACTTGATGACCCGCTACAAGTGACCTTCCAATCTTCAAATCCGCTGGCCTGAATGGGTCTTCCACTGCTTCTACAAGCATTGGGCTCCCATGGGGATGTTC
>NW_013788653.1:0-624 GCF_000517525.1 Limulus polyphemus
ATATATATATATATATATATATATATATATTGGTGTATATATCTTTACAATACTCTTATTTAATAAATCAACCACTCCTAATACAGCTATATATCTTATGAATAGCATTTTTAACTCTTAAATAAAAAGAAGACTATTGTGTAGTGTCGCAAAACACCATGTGCCAGACGCCCTATACTGTGTACTTCAGAGAATTTACATTACCGTGGATACCATGGAAACCACTAGGTAGATTATTACCAACCTTAGATGAGACAGAAATAAGCCATCTAGTGGTTAGCCTTCACAAGCGCTGAGAACAATGTCTGGGAACTTATTCAATTTCATCAGAGAAAACTTATGATACACCTCCTCTTATGTATTCAACTTCAAAAAATAAGAAATAATATGTTGAATGTATCAGGAATTCGAATCAACATAATCATTAGCTAAGAAACCTAGAAAATACTCCAAATAGATTTTTACTAATATTAATAAATGTTAGTCTCGAGAAGGTGGTGATTTTTGTTGTAAGACTTTAGTATAAGGCCTGGCATGGCCAGGTGGTTAGGGTGCTCGATTCGCAATCTGAGGGTCGCGGGTTTGAATCCCGTCACACCAAACATGCTCGCCCGCCCTTTCAGC
>NW_013788654.1:0-624 GCF_000517525.1 Limulus polyphemus
CAAAAGCTCTGTGGTGTGAAAGGACATTATGCAAGGTTGTGGGGACCAGTGTGGGTAATTATTGAGCTAATGGGCATGAAGGACAGACACAATGTATACTTGGCTGACATTGAAGGCCAATATATATTAGGGTTGGACTACTTACTACCGAGGAGGTGTGTAGTTAACTTCGATAAAATGACGATTGGGAACAACAAAGGCCAAATTCTGGTAAGTGTTAAAAGAGAGGTTGGACTAACCAGGTGCCATCAAGCTGAAGTTAAAGTGACTGAAGGAGTTGATGATGGTGATGTATAACCAAATATAGATATTAAAGCAGAGCAGGAGAAAGATCAAGATTTGAAGCCAATAATTGATTTTCTAAAAGCAAGTGTTTTGCGCCTTGCCAGGGAGAAGGTGTATAGCTTAAGCCCTGTGACAAAGAACTATTGGGCATAATGGGACCAGTTGAAGTTTGAAGATGGTATTCTTCTTCGGAGATGGGAAACTGCAAATGGGAAAGTGATGACCTGGCAAACGGTTATACCAAGAAAATTACGGGAAGTTGTGCTGCGTCAATCCCATGATAGTTTAACAGGAGGACATCTCGGGGTTAAGAAGACATTGAATCACCTACAACAGAGA
>NW_013788655.1:0-248 GCF_000517525.1 Limulus polyphemus
TGTCAATAAGAAGACAGAAGATTTAACAATACTGTGTATTGTCAATAAGAAGACAGAAGATTTAACAATACTGTGTATTGTCAATAAGAATACACAATATTTAACGATTACTGTGTACTATCTATAAGAAGACACAAGATTTAACGATACTGTGTCCTGTCAATAAGAAGACACAAGATTTAACGATACTGTGTACTGTCAATAAGAAGACACAAGATTTAACGATACTGTGTACTCACAATAAGAAG
>NW_013788656.1:0-624 GCF_000517525.1 Limulus polyphemus
TGTGACCACATATTAATCACAGTCGTCTTTCAACAAAATGTAGAACGACTCTAACTGTTCGAACTAGATGAGACAATTTTAACCACACATTAATCACAGTTGTATTTCTCCGCTTTAGTTGCCGGGCTTATATACTAAAATAGGGGCGTCTTGCAAACACTCGGGGCCTTCATGATCCTTCTAGAAACTCATCACGTGTTACCAGCGTCACGTGACTTCCGGTGTCGTAACAGTATTATATCCTATGTGATGTAACACTGATGTTAATTTTGTGGTAAACAGCCAAAATCTTAACAAGTTATTTATTGGAAACGTTGCCGAGACAGACTGTAGTATAAAAGTACGACCACTTTCTAATTACAGAACATTTTAATTCCTCGTGATCTAAACAAAATAAATATTACTGTTTTCCCCACTGTTGCCTCACATCGAAGCCCAAGTAATTAAACACAGTACTTTACGTTTCCATGAGTCTGCAAGATACTGTTACGACAGCGGAAGTCACGTGACGCTACTGGTGCGTTTGGCGCTGGTAGCATGCGTGAAATTTCTCGAATGATCATGAAGGCCCGAGTGCATTCGAAACACCTCTTTTTAGTATACAAGCCTGGCAGGAAAAACCAG
>NW_013788657.1:0-1622 GCF_000517525.1 Limulus polyphemus
TACTATAATTATTACTGTAGACGTTGGGCTATTCATTCGTTCGGTAGTCTAAGTTAGGTTTCTAAAAAGTCTTCGAAACAAAATGATACGGACTTGTGTAGATTATTTGTTTGCATCTTCTTTCTCTCGAATCATCATCAAAATATTGATGTAATAAATCAACTTGTTTACGTCACGTGTCTGTCACGTGCCTTTACTTAACAGCACCCAATAACACTGATGTAAAATAGAGGAAAGAATTTTTTGTAAAAATTAGAACTATCTGAATATGCACCTTGTTGTAACAATCAGAAAGTGATGGCGTATACTCGAAACAAATAAGAGCCTGTAAACTGTGGTTGATGTCTAATCAAAGTAATATTTTTGGGTTGAGATTTCGGAATACGGCGAGTTTAGTATTTTGATGCTTCTGCCATTGTTGGTTAAGTCTGAATGTTTTCTTTCCAAATCTTATCCTACGAACCACAGTTGTGAACTTTTGAAATCAGAAAGTGATCGTTTTGTAAGTGAGGATTGGCTGTCATTGAAGAAACAGTACCAAGTTCGATTAATGTTTCTTGAAAAAAAAAATCTCATCATTGTTTGACTGGATAATGTAGTCCAAGTTTTACAAAATGTCAACGCCTAAAATTATCCCGTATGTCTAAGTTTTTATTTTTCTCTGTAGATTCGGAACATATGAAACCGTAGTTCTCAGTTTTTGTTTTCAGAAAAATGACGAGTTAGCATTTAACTATATACTTCCTTTGATGTATAATTGGCCGTCCAATGGCACAGCGATATGTCTGCGGACTTACAACGCTAGAAACCGGGTTTCGATACCCGTGGTGGGCAGAGCAGAGACAGCCCATTGTGTAGCTTTGTGCTTAATTACAAACAAACAATCAATCAAACGATGTATAATTTATAAAAATAAATAAGATAACTAGTTACCTTGCTCATAGCTGTGTTATATTAACAACAAATTTGAAAACAAACGAATTCAAATTTAAAACGTGAATTTAGGTGAATGTATATTCTATTATTCATGAAAGGATATTGAAAATAAAATGTGTTTGTTATTTAAGAAGACAACAGGCTGGATTTAGTAGGTTGTGTTATTTAAAAGACAACAGGATGGACTTAGTAGGTTGTGTTATTTAAAAGATAACAGGCTGGATTTATTAGGTTGTGTTATTTAAAACGACAACAGACTGGATTTTGTAGGTTGTGTTATTTAAAACGACAACAGGCTGGATTTTGTAGGTTGTGTTATTTAAAACGACAACAGGCTGGATTTAGTAGGTTGTGTTATTTAAAAGATAACAGGCTGGATTTATTAGGTTGTGTTATTTAAAACGACAACAAGTTGGATTTAGTACGTTGTGTTATTTAAAAGACAACAGACTTGATTTATTAGGTTGTGTTATTTAAAACGACAACAAGTTAGATTTATCAGGTTGTGTTATTTAAAACGACAACAAGTTGGATTTATCAGGTTGTGTTATTTAAAACGACAACAAGTTGGATTTAGTAGGTTGTGTTATTTAAAAGACAACAGGCTGGATTTATTAGGTTGTGTTATTTAAAACGACAACAAGTTGGATTTGTAGATTGTGTTATTTAAAAGACAACAGACTGGA
>NW_013788658.1:0-623 GCF_000517525.1 Limulus polyphemus
GTTTTATCCCTAATATCAACGAACCACCCCACCCACCCCAAAAATGCTGTGTGAAATCATTCTCAAACATAAGAGATTCCAGAAGCAACTAATTCTTCTTCTTTTTTTCAAATTTGTTTATGTTATTAAATTTATTAGAGACCCTGTAACCGTCAAAATCATAGACCCACGTAAAAATTCGTGAAAGAACAATTTAGATAAACCAATGGAGTCTACATTTATTAAAATTATTCCGTGAATCTTTGCTGTACTTGTAGGTAAATTAATTAAGATGTGCCGATTGATAAACAGTTAGGTTTGTAATAGACATGATCACTCCAAATTGCAAACCAAACTTAAGTAGTACATTTTATATCATCCTTAAAATCTGAATCTCCCATTTCTTTCTTTCTTGTATTTTACAGTATAACAATAATCAAAGTAATTTCAAAGTTATGGTTTATTGTGCAGTGTATAACAAAATTCTTTAACTACAAGCAAAAGTACCCGTCCCCAGTGACGTAAAAAATTTAAGTTAATCTATCAATTTAAATTGCCCCCAGTGGCACAGCTGTATGTCTGCGGACTTACAACGCTAAAAACCGGGTTTCGATACCCCAGGTGGGCAGAGCACAGATAGCCCA
>NW_013788659.1:0-624 GCF_000517525.1 Limulus polyphemus
GTCGTTTTATGTTACTCTTTTTATGGCTTCCCTGAAAGCATATGTGTACTGCACTGAAGCTTTTTGTTACCGATTGTTTCTCGATTTCTTGTTACCAGAGGGTCCTGAATTGATGGTTCTTCACCAAATTTGGTATGTAGGTACATTTTATCGTTGCGCACTTACATGCGAAGTTTCACCTTTCTACTATTCGTTTTAAGGGAGTTATGGCAGGTTTTGCGTTTTTTACCAGTACTTCGTCCCATTTAGACGAATCTTCTTGAATTTTTTAATGAAGGTTCGTTGCGTACTTCCGTATCTCCATGCAAAATTCTAGCTTCATATTTTCATTTTTGCGACTTTTGTTGTCTATTTTGTTACTACTTTATTGGCTTTCTGAAAGAGTATGTGTACTGCTGTGAAGCTTTTTGATATTGCTCTGTTATAGATTTCTTGCTACCAGAGTGTTCTAAATTGATGGACCTTAACCTAATTTGCTATGTATATTCACTAGTTCGTTCCACAATATCATGCAAAGTTTCACTTTCCTACTATGCGTTATAAGGGAGTTATGGCAGGTTTTGCGTTTTTTACCAGTACTTCGTCCCATTTAGACGAATCTTCTTGAATTTTTTAATGTAAGGT
>NW_013788660.1:0-622 GCF_000517525.1 Limulus polyphemus
CGGTCTTTTTAGTCCTCCTTCCACTATATTTTGTCGACTGTTATAACGGTCTTTTAGTCTTCATTCCACTAGTTTTTTTGGACATTAACAAGTGTCTTTTTCGTCCGTCTTCGACAAGATTTTCTTGACTTTGAAAACGGGTTTTTAGTTTTTCTTCTACTAGATTTTGTCAACTTTCATAACTGTCTTTTAAGGAATTCATAGATTTGATGCTTTCGACTTTGATAACGGTCATTTAAGCCTTTGTTACATTATATTTTAATAACTTTTATAATGGTCTTTTTAATCTTTCTTAAACTAGATTTTGTCGATATTGATAACGGTCTTTTTACTCCTTCTTCCACTATATTTTGTCGACTGTTATAATGGTATTTTAGTCCTCCTTCCACTAGATCTTGTTGACATTGATAATAGTCCTCTTAGTCCATTTTCCACCAGATTTTGTTGACTCTGAAAACGGGTTTTTAGTTTTTTTCTACTAGATTTTTTCGACGTCCATAACTGTCTTTTTAGGCCTTCATAGACTAGATGTTTTCGACTTTGATAACGGTCATTTTAGCATTTTTTATACTATATTTTAATAACTTTTATAATGGTCTTTTTAATCCTTCTTAAACTAGAT
>NW_013788661.1:0-624 GCF_000517525.1 Limulus polyphemus
TTTTGAGTTAAATGATCCATTTGAATATATTAGTAAACTACTTTCTTGACCATGAACGCCCTTCTAGTTTTGTTGTGTTAGACAAAGTAATTGAATTCTTCAGCATACTAAGCTTCTACACCATGAATGCCCTTCTATTATTGTTGTGTTAGATAAAGTAATTGAATACTTCAGCAAACTAAGCTTCTACACCATGAATGCCCTTCTATATTTGTTGTGTTAGATAATGTAATTGAATACTTCAGCAAACTAAGCTTCTACACCATAAATGCCCTTCTATTTTGTTGTGTTAGATAATGTAATTGAATACTTCAGCAACCTAAGCTTCTACACCATGAATGCCCTTTTGAGTTAAATGATCCATTTGAATATATTAGTAAACTACTTTCTTGACCATGAATGCCCTTCTAGTTTTTGTTGTGTTAGACAAAGTAATTGAATACTTCAGCAAACTAAGCTTCTACACCATGAATGTCCTTCTATTTTTGTTGTGTTAAATAAAGTAATTGAATACTTCAGCAAACTAAGCTTCTACACCATGAATGCCCTTTCGAGTTAAATGAACCATTTGAATATATTAGTAAACTACTTTCTTGACCATAAATGCCCTTCTATTTTTGTTGT
>NW_013788662.1:0-634 GCF_000517525.1 Limulus polyphemus
CTTCAGTTTAGTTTTTCATAGGTTGTATTCAGCAGCATAACTGGATGTGGACCAATGCACATGTGACTGATACCTTGCATAAACTTGTCTTCTATAGTTCTACATTTTGAGCTTTGATGGTGCATACATTTCCTTTAACTCATGTGTTTGATCTTGTTTGGTATCATATTTGGCTGATAGATACATATACACTGTTAATTCTTTCTTCTTAAGTATAGTTTTCACTGTTCTTTAAGTTATTGAATTTGCCTCATTTAAATTCATTGATCTGGACTTACCCTTCTAATTTCTCCGTAGTAGTTATAATTCAACTTTCAGTTACATAAATTATTTCGTTGTTGTTTTTCTCGTACTTCAAATCACCTCTACATTCATCTGGCACTTTCTTCAGCTTAACGCACAGTAACTCTCTTAAGTCAACTTGTGGACCTTTCTTATAAAAATTCGAACTTCTCGATTTAAGGTTTTTATGATGTTGCGTTTCGCCGAAAGATTTAGACGATTTCTGAAATACTGAAGAATTTGAACGACCAGTATGAACAGAGCCTGGTGTAGGACATATACATTGTGGTTGAGTAGCTGACTGTTGGAAATGGTAACGTTCTGTTTCTACTGGTAATAGAGGAGAAACAGG
>NW_013788663.1:0-624 GCF_000517525.1 Limulus polyphemus
CAATAAATGTCCTATCATCGGTAACAGTCACATCAGTGGTAGTATCTTCATCAAGAGCTTCATCGTTTCCCTTTTCAAAACTGAGTAGTTTCTTCTTCGACATTGGCTTTTTCAGGTGACACCTCTTCAGCAGCGTCATTTGTTCCTTTGTTCACTTCGTCCCAACTGAAATGTCCTGGACTGTGATAACGCCAAAGCCTGTTGGCATGCACCACTTTTGCTTACCTCGCTGACCACATTTTATCCAGAAAGTCACGTCTGAGAGACGATCCACTATGTCATATGGGCCTTCCCATAGAGAAGACAACTTAGGAGACTTCCCTTTGTTCTTCCTGGGATTATACAACCACACCTTGTCTCCTGGTTCAAAGCTAACTTCAGTAGATCTCTTATCATAAGATAGCTTCATCGAATCAGCAGACGTTTTCAAGTTTGAACGCACTTGATGGTGAATATCATCCATCCTTTCTGATAACATTTTCACAAACTCTGACACATTCTCAGGCAACTCTTCATAAGGTGGGCATCCCTTATGCTTGGGTCCCTTTTTTGCACTGCATGTCCTGCACCATTCTTCCACATCTCGCCTTATACCTATCCAGTAAGATCTTTGTCGTATGTGAC
>NW_013788664.1:0-625 GCF_000517525.1 Limulus polyphemus
AAAATATATTTGTACTTATGCTTTCGGCTTTTGTGTTTTTTATCGCATCGACGGCTGCATACCGTTTACGTGGATTATTCAGACTCGTCAGATTTGAAATAAATTGTTATTGATCGATGCAACGTTGATGGTTCATTTATTAATAAAATGAGAATTATAACTGAATGTTAGACAATGTGTTGCTTCTTACACAAAACAAGAGCATAGTTGAATACACTAAATTATTCGTGTTGGAAGTGAATTATTGCGCAAGAAGGGAACTGTATGCACTCATCGAACAGTGAAGATAAGAAGACACATAACTGAAACCGCTCTCTCATTTTTGTTTATGCATTACTAGATTTACAGTATTTGAGGCATTATTATTGACGGAAAGATTCTATACACGGCATCCATTTTGTTCTTCAGAGGTGAGGAAATGTTATCTTAATTGTTAGCAGGCACTTTAGTAGATTCTATACAATAGTTTAGGAATCGGTCTTATTACTTACTAGCTGAGGTACCCAGCGTTGCCCGGGGGGGGGGGTATATATATTGTTACGACAGCGGAATTCACGTGACGCTAGTAACACGTCATGAGATTCTCGAAGGATCTTGACTTTTCCTGGCAACTCTAGTCTTTTCT
>NW_013788665.1:0-625 GCF_000517525.1 Limulus polyphemus
CCCTACAGGTGTTTATACATATTTGGAACAAAACCTTAGTGTTTGAATACAATCTTAGTTTTCATCATTATACCTTTCCTTTAGTTATCTTTAGAATATTACTTTTATGGCTATTTTATAACAGAGTAACGTTTTGCCAGTGAGGAAGCCAGATAGCTTTTATATTTAGCGACAATTTTTTTCCCTAATACTTGTTTGTTTACTTTTTCTATTAGATGGCGTATGTGAGTTACTAGGTTATAGAGTGTATTCAAAAGCTTTAGACATTTTACATAGAATAATAATAAAATAAATAGTCAAAGATCGTGAAAACTGTTTTACTCTATTGAATGATGATAAAATTTTAGTTACTGCTAGAATTAGGTAGGCATTAGACCCGTTGAAGAAAGATGATGATGAACGAAAATAAGAAATCTCGGTTTTGGCAATTTGGGACGCTCTGGATAGTTGAATAGCGGCATATACACCAGAGATAGAGCGACTATGCCAAGTAGCTTTTCATATCTAGCTTCTGATGACCTGTATGTGTATGAATATTTTTTTTTTACTCCTTCACTTCATCTATATAAATAAACGTCAAAATGTGTGCATCTGTTCCTTATAGATTTCCACATTTCTTGATCAA
>NW_013788666.1:0-732 GCF_000517525.1 Limulus polyphemus
ATTAACTCTGGGGTACGTCTCCGTCTCTGGTACGCATGAAGCATCGGCATACGTCGCCAACATACGGTCGAGGCCTCACCGACTGAACCTCGGCATCGTTCTGGGAGGTGTTCCGCAGAGACGTTAGGTACTGCCTTCGATGTCGGGTCTCAGAATATTTTGGGATAGTCGGTAACGTTCGAACGGCCACAACCGCGTTTAACTGGCTGTCATAATATAAGAGGGAAACACATGTTATGGTCACCCCTTCTCCAACATCGGTGTACGGTCTCCGCCTCAGGTACGTGGAAAGCCTCAGCATTGGACGCCAACTACCGGTCGAGGTCTCACTTACAACGATAATATATGGTAAATAAAACTTCTTATTAGACATTTTCAAAGATATATATGTTAAATAAAAACTCCTGATTACACATTTACTTCGATAAATATAAATATATATGTATATGGGAAATAAATACTTCTGATTAACATTCACAACGATATATATATATATACAAATATGGTAAATAAAACCCCTGATTAAACCTACACATCGATATATATATATATGGTGATTAAAAACTTCTGATTAAACCTACACATCGATATATATATATATGGTGATTAAAAACTTCTGATTAGTACAAATATGGTAAATAAAAACCCCTGATTAAACCTACACATCGATATATATATATATATATATGGTGATTAAAAACTTCTGATTACACATTTACAACAATATATATA
>NW_013788667.1:0-622 GCF_000517525.1 Limulus polyphemus
GAGGTCATTATCTCCTTTCAAAAAGACATCTGCATAATTCGCCAAAAGTTCTCTAACCTGAAGAGCCTGTAATGATGACAAATGGACTATGCTCTTCTTATAGAGGCAAGTTAAATGTTGTGTAAGTGTATGTCCTTTCTTTAAAATTGTATTTCTTGCTTTATCATTGGCTGGCTCTACCCCCTGGCACGCACCCAACAATGCCCCTTCCTTAAGTGTCTACTCACATTTAGAGAAATTGGCCACTGTTATAGGTACTTGTTGATGACCTGCCACAAGTGACCTTCCAATCTACAGATACGCTGGCCTGGATGGGTCTTCCACTGCTTCCACAAGCATTGGACTTTCTTGGGGATGTTCTTTTATCCTACCCCAAATTATCTTCTCTGATATAGGGGGTATTGTAGTTGACTTAAGTGCTGTTACATGCAAATCAACGGATGCAGCAAACCTTACTGGAATTTGTTGTTTCCAATCGTAATTTTATTGAAGTTAATTACACACTTCCTCGGTAGTAAATAGTCCAATCCTAATATGCAAGTATACTTTCTGTCTGTTCTTCATGCCCATGAGCTCAGTAGTCACCCACACTGGTCCCCACAACTTTGCATAATGTCCTGCC
>NW_013788668.1:0-964 GCF_000517525.1 Limulus polyphemus
CACCTTAATTACATTACCATGAATATGTGGAGGAAGTATGGGGAAACCATGATTTCATTACATAAATCTGTGGAGGAACTATGATAACACCGTGATTACATTGCCATCAATATGCGGAGGAACTATGGTGGCATCGTGATTACATTACCAAGAACCTGTGGAGGAACTATTGTGGCACCGTGATTTCATTACCATGAATCTGTGGAGGAACGATTGTGACACCATTTATCTGGGGATGAACTATGGTGGCACTGTGATTACATAACCATGAATCTGTTGAGGAACTATGGTGGCATCGTGATTACATCACCATGAATCTGTGGGGGACCTATTGTAGCACCATGATTACATTACCATAAATCTGTGGAGGAACTATGGTGGCATCGTGATTACATTATCATGAACCTGTAGAGGAACTATGGTGGCACTATGATTACATAACCATGAAACTATGGAGGAACAGTGGTGAAACGGTGATTACATAAACATAAATCTGTGGAAGAACTATGGTGGCACCTTAATTTCATTACCATGTATCAGTGGAGGAACTATGGTGGCATTGTGATTACATTACCATGAATCTGTGGAGGAACTTTTGTGGCACTGTGATTACTTTACAACGAACCACAGATTTATGTTTATGTAATCACCGTTTCACCACTGTTCCTCCATAGAAAGGAACTATGGTGGCACCTTAATTTCATTACCATGAATCAGTGGAAGAACTATGATGGCACTGTGATTACATTACCATGAATCAGTGGAAGAACTATGGTGGCACTGTGATTACAATACCATGAATCTGTGGAGGAACTATTGTGGCACCGTGATTACTTTACAATGAATCTATGGATAGACTATGGTGGCATCGTGATTACACTACCATGAATCTGTGGAGGAATCATGATTGTACTGTGATTACATTACCATGAATCTGTGGAGGAACTATTGTAGCACTGTGATT
>NW_013788669.1:0-1601 GCF_000517525.1 Limulus polyphemus
CTAACCATTAGCCAATAGCAAACATTATTAATCTAACCATTAGCCAATACCAAACATTGTTCATCTCACCATTAGCCAATACCGAACATTGTTACTCTTTTATGAGAAACATTATTCATCTAACAATTAGCCAATACCAAACATTGTTCATCTAACCATCAGGCAATACCAAACACTGTTCATCTAACCATTAGCCAACACCAAACATTGTTCATCTAACCATTAATCAATACCAAAATTGTTCATCTAACCATTAGCCAATACCAAACATTGTTCATCTAACCCGTAGCCAATACCAAACATTGTTCATCTAACCATTAGCCAATACCAAACATTGTTCATCTAACCATTAGCCAGTAACAAACAATGTTTGTCTAATCATTAGTTAATACCAAACATTGTTTATTGAACCTTTAGCCAATATCTACCATTAATCATCTAACCATTAGCCAATACCAAACATTATTCGTCTATCCTTTAGCCAATACAAAACATTATTCATCTAACCATTAGCCAATAGCAAACATTATTAATCTAACCATTAGCGATTACCAAACATCGTTCATCTAACCATTAGGCAATAATAAACACTGTTCATCTAACCATTAGCCAATACCAAACATTGTTCATCTAACCATCAGGCAATACCAAACACTGTTCATCTAACCATTAGCCAATACCAAAGCCTGATGGTTAGATGAACAATTTTGGTATTGGCTAAGGGTTAGATGAACAATGTTTGGTATTGGCTAATGGTTAGATGAACAATTTTGGTATTGACTAATGGTTAGATGAACAATGTTTGGTATTGGCTAATCGTTAGATGAATAATGTTTCTCATAAAATAGTAACAATGTTTGGTATTGACTAATGATGATGAACAATTTTGGTATTTATTGGCTAATGGTTAACATCTAACCATTAGCCAATACCAAACATTGTTTATCTAACCATCAGGCAATACCAAACACTGTTCATCTAACCATTAGCCAATACCAAACATTGTTCATCTAACCATTAGTCAATACCAAAATTGTTCATCTAACCATTAGCCAATACCAAACATTGTTCATCTAACCCTGTTTGGTATTGGCTAAGGCTAGTGTTTAGATGAAAAATGTTTGGTATTGGCTAATGGTTAGATGAATAATGTTTCTCATAAAATGGTAAGAATGTTCGGTATTGGCTAATGGTGAGATGAACAATGTTTGGTATTGGCTAATGGTGAGATGAACAATGTTTGGTATTGGCTAATGGTGAGATGAACAATGTTTGGTATTGGCTAATGGTTAGTAAAATAATGTTAGGTATTGGCTAATGGTTAGATGAACAATGTTTGGTATTGGCTAATGGTTAGATGAACAATGTTTGGTATTGACTAATGGTTAGATGAACAAAATACCAAACATTGTTCATCTAACCATTAGCCAATAATACCAAACATTGTTCATCTAACCATTAGTCAATACCAAACATTGTTCATCTAACCATTAGCCAATACCAAACATTGTTCATCTAACCATTAGCCAGTAACTAATGATTAGACAAACAATGTTTCTATCCATTAGCCAAAACCAAACATTGTTTATCTAACCATTAGC
>NW_013788670.1:0-621 GCF_000517525.1 Limulus polyphemus
GTAATTTATCCAAATATGTAAACTAGGCATAGCACATAAACACTTTTATGAAGAAATCTGCTAAAATATTGATGGACCACAGAGGTTATAGTTATTTAATTATTTTCTCTCGAGTTAGCAGCATTGGAGTTTCTTGTGGTTTATAAGATTACATTACTTATTATTTATAACATTACATTACTTGTTATTTATAACATTGCATTACTTATTATTTATAACATTACATTACTTGTTATTTATAACATTACATTACTTGTTATTTATAACATTACATTATTTGTTATTTATAACATAACATTACATTACTTGTTATTTATAACATTACATTACATTACTTGTTATTTATAAAATTACATTACTTGTTATTTATAAAATTACATTACTTATTATTTATAACATTACATTACTTGTTATTTATAACATTACATTACATTACTTGTTATTTATAACATTACATTACTTGTTATTTATAATATTACATTACTTGTTATTTATAAAATTACATTACTTGTTATTTATAACATTACATTACTTGTTATTTATAACATTACATTACTTGTTATTTACAAGATTTCATTATTTGTTATTTATAAGATGAATTAGTTATTATTTATAACATTA
>NW_013788671.1:0-624 GCF_000517525.1 Limulus polyphemus
CTTGAATACTTCCTCTAGCCGGGACATTTCCTCATCAAACGTTGTTGCAAATACAATGACATCATCCAGGTACACTAGGGCTATTCTCCATTGTAGGCCTTCCTGTACCCTTTCCATCAGTCTCTCAAATGTTGCTGGAGCATTGCTAAGCCCAAATGGCATCACACGATATTTCCAGAGACCTTGGCCATAACTAAATGCTGTCTTAGGTCTATCTGCTTCAGCCATTTTTACTTGATGGAAACCTGACTTTAAGTCCAGAGTTGAAACCACTTGGCTCCACTTAGGGCATCAAGAGTATAATCAATTCTTAGCAGTGGGTATGAGTCTTTTTCGGTTATACTGTTTAGAGCCCTGAAGTCCACACAGCAACGTTGAGTCCCATCCTTGTTCTGGACTAACACGACGGGAGCTGACCAGGGACTATCTGATTTCTCGACTATCCCTTTCTTAATTAGAACATCCATGACCTTCTCTATCTCTTGCCGCTTTGCTGGAGCTATTCTCCTCAGAGGGATCTTTATTGGCCGGTGATTGCCTGTGTTTATTCTGTGCTCAACAAGGTTTGTGCAGCCGAGGTTATGATCTCCTTTCGGAAAGACTTCTGCATAATTCGCCAAAAGC
>NW_013788672.1:0-624 GCF_000517525.1 Limulus polyphemus
AGTTTACGATTACGCCGTTATTTCTTTACTAAATGGAGGTCGACCGACCTCCATGAATCCTGCCCTTGATTGAGCAGGCAGATCTCTGTCATCAGAGTGAGAATCCAATGACTAAAGACATGATTGAATGATCGTCCTGCATTTAGGGGCCAAAGAAGGACCCACATGGACACCATGGAGGTTGACTCAGGCAGTCACTGGAAGGAACAGTGGGGACAGAGATTGGAGTAGATGTAGATCTATCAACTCTATTATCCATGGAGGGCAGAAGACCCCTCACATGGCGTGAAAAAGACTAGGATGGAGGCACGGAAAGGTCTGTCTGCACTCCCACTGTAGCAGTGGCATATGTCCGAGATGTAGTAGGGAACAATAGCTTCCGAGCCTCAGGATAAGAGATGTTATTAAGAGTCTTCAAACGCTGTACCTCTTTCTCCTCCACCCACTTAGGGCAAGACTTAAAGTAAGAGGGGTGGGAACCACTACAATTAAAACAGTGAGAGTCCAGTTTGTACTCGCAGGCATCATGGTTCTTGCCACCACAACAAGCACACATCACAGAATCATGACAAGATGTCTTTGAGTGACCGAACCGCTAACACTGAAAACATCAGAGAGGGTTAA
>NW_013788673.1:0-1204 GCF_000517525.1 Limulus polyphemus
CCTTAATTAGGCCATCTATGACTTTCTCCATCTCTTGTTGCTTTTCCAGAGCTATTCTACTTCAGAGGGGGTCTTTATTGTACGGTGACTGCCTGTGTTTATTCTATGCTCTACAAGGTCTGTGCAGCTGAGGTCATGATCTCCTTTCTAAAAGACGTTTGCATAATTCGCCAAAAGTTCCAAGCCTGAAAAGCCTGTGATGATGACAAATGGACTATACTCTTCTTATAAAGGTCAGTTAAGTGTTCTGGGAGAGGACTTCCTTTCTTTATGGTAGTATTTCTTGCCTTAACATTGACTGGCTCTACCTCCTGGCACACACCCAACAATGCCCCTTCCTTAAGTGTTTGCTCACATTTAGAGATGTTATGTTTAGTTATGTTATGACCTGCCACAAGTGACCTTCCAATCTTCCAATCCATTGGCCTGGATGGGTCTTCCACTGCTTCCACAATCATCGGGCTTCCTTGGGGATGTTCTTTTATTCTACCCCAAATTATCTTCTCTGACATAGGGGTATTGTAAATTCCAGTAAGTGTTGCTGCATCTGTTGATTTGCATGTCACAGCACTTAAGTCAACTGGCCTTTGTTGTTCCCAATCATCATTTTATGGAAGTTAACTACACACTTCCTCGGTAGTAAGCAGTCCAACCCTAATATGCATTGGTCTTCAATGTCAGCCAAGTATACTTTGTGTCTGTCCTTCATGCTTATGAGCTCAATAGTTACCCACACTGGTCCCCACAACCTTGCAGAATGTCCTGTTACAACATAGAGCTTCTGTATGGCTTCTGGTACTCCTTCGTGATCTAGCACCTTGATGCTCACAAGGGTTTGTTGAGATGCAGAATCTATGACAAAGTTGCACTTTTGGCCATCCAGCTTTCCTGTCACGTAGACACCATGTATGCTTGCCATTTTACACTTAGCTGTTAGGACTTTCATAATGGGGGTTGGTGGGCGTTCCTCAGCACCAACCACTACTGGTTTCCCGAAGCTGACTTATTTGTATTCTTCTTCTTACACTGGCTTCTCATACGTCCTTGCTCTCCACATTTCCAACAACCTTTCTGGGTAGCAGCCTTTCCTGTCGTGGCATCTTCCCTGTGTTGAAGTTGCCGGCATTGAGCTCTCTTGTACTCTGGTTTGTTACAGTGCCAGCAAAGTCCCTCAAACTTCTCTGAAAGCTGCCCTTTTCTGGAC
>NW_013788674.1:0-624 GCF_000517525.1 Limulus polyphemus
TTAGGAACAGGTCAATAATCTGTCATAGACTACTACCTCTGTATGACATCTAGCTTGTACTCACCCAAACTTACAAGATTACATTTTCTTCCAAACCTACCGGTGTTGACAGTAGGAACACGACATGTTTGACTTATAATGTAATACTAAATTGTTGATTTATATGCAATTCTCTACTTCTACTATAACCTTTAGCCAAAATCTCCAAACTTAAGAAATGAGGTGCCTGGCACCCTTGGAAACAAACAAAAGAAGCACTGGTTCTGCAATAGATCAAGAAAGTGACAAAGTGAAACCCAAACCCCAGAAGAACAATGTGGCCTGTACTGGTAATGTCAGCTTTCCCAACAACATCAGACCACAAAATCAGCTCAAAGCAAGTCGTTTCAGGACACATAATAATGCATAATGTGGTCTAAAGACATGGTGTGTAGAAAGATGTTCATATAACACACCAGATCTAATCTTATAGTCAATCAAGTATACCACCTCTAGAGTAGTGCAATGGGCTGGGAAGACCACCTAACACTATTGAGAGAACAGTAAGAATAGTTGTTTGTTATTAAACACAAAACTATAGAAAGGGCTATCTGTGCTATAAGTCCGCAGATATACCGCTCTGCC
>NW_013788675.1:0-624 GCF_000517525.1 Limulus polyphemus
AGTTTAGATACAACAACACATTAAAGACTTTCAACAACGCGTGCCAGTACCAAGTTAGATATAAAATACATTAAATACTTACAATAAATCCTGACAGTATCTGGTTAGTTACAACAACACATTAAAGACTTTCAACAACCCTTGCCAGTACCAGGTTAGATACAAGAACACATAAAATACTTACAACAACTCCTGCCAGTATCAGGTTAGATACAACAACATATTAAAGACTTACAACTACCCCTGCCCGATCCAGGATAGAAACAGCAACACATTAGATACTTTCAACAACTCTTGCCAGTACCAGGTTAGACACAACAACACATAAAATATTTACAACAACTCCTGCCAGTATCAGGTTAGAAACAGCAACACATTAAAGACTTACAACTACCCCTGCCCGTTCCAGGATAGAAACAGCAACACATTAGATACTTTCAACAACTCTTGCCAGTACCAGGTTAGATACAAAAACACATTATATACTTACAACAACTCCTGTCAGTACCAGGTTAGATACAACAACACATAAAATACTTACAACAACTCCTGCCAGTATCAGGTTAGAAACAGCAACACATTAGAGACTTTCAACAACTCATGCCAGTACCAGGTTAGATACAA
>NW_013788676.1:0-2103 GCF_000517525.1 Limulus polyphemus
ACACCAGCAGCGCCAGTGTGGGATTATATCACATGCGACAACGTTCCAATTTCAAGTAACAGTTGGTCCAGAGAATTATCGCTGAGTCGCTTGGGGGGGGGTAATACAATACATTAATATTCTGTTGACAAGAAAAATATATCACGTGATCTCTTCTTATTGGTGAACTGTTCACCATCTTCATCTGTTTATACTGACCAGAATAATAATTCTTTATTCTCGGAGGTGCCCCCCCCACTAGAAACCGGGTTTCGATACCCGCGGTGGGTAGAGCACATATAGCTCTTTGTGTAGCTTTGTGCTCAATAACAAACAATTATTCTCGGGCACGTGAACTGTTCACCATCACCAGTCGTGAGTGTGTACCCCAGACATGTTGTACAACCCCAGACACGTTGTACAACCTCAGACATGTACAATTGTTTCTCTTGTCTGTCTTTCATTCTATCTTCGGTTTCTATTCTATTTGTTGTGAATAGAAAGGTGATTGATAGCTAATGACAGCTTTGTTATTTTATATGCAAAGTTTATTATATCTGTCCATCTGTCTAGAAGGTGGCCTTATATTTAGTAACACAATTCTCTTGACCACTAAGTGACCAGACGTTGATGTCAACATCAAATACTTGTGGGAAAATTGGAACGTTGTCGCATGTGATATAATCCCATACTTGCGCTGCTGGTGTCGAATTATAACCATAAAAATCTGTCTTTCATACCCATGATAGACACAGCAGAAATAGGCCATTCTGTAGCTATGTGTTTAACAACGAAGAAACAGGAACCAAATATGTCAAAATTATGTTTTATTACATAAAATACTGTATTTACAAGGAATTTCGAATATATGACGTGGCCTAAAATGTTAACAGTTTGAATACTAGACTCCTGCTTCCAGGTGTGAATAAATTTGGACACCAGGTGTGAAGGTATCATTCTAAAGGTAACAAACAATGTGTATTATTTCCTGTTTCACATCTGGAACACATCTATATTGTTTGAAACTGATGTGTGCAACCTAGTAAACTTTGAAACAAAGAAACGTTCGGTGAAAATACTGTTTCAAATTTAGCCGATATAAAAATACCAAACACGTTTACAGTTTTACTGGTCCTAGCATTAACGTACGTTGTTTTAGTAAAACCAGTTTCTAAGTAACGACTACAGTGTTAATGATCTTGGGATTACTACAACACTAGGAAACCTAAGTGAAAATATCTTTACAACAATGCCCAAAGTGTTACCTGTACAATTCAAATGTTCCTACCTATTCTACATCAGTGCTCTATTTTTACACCTAATTTGGAGCTACGGAGTTCATTCACAGCCTTTCAAGTTTTAACCTGTTTTCCGTTCCTTATGGTCGAGAACTTTGCCAAGAACGTTTTCTCTTTTCTAAAGATCCACGTTGAGGGGACTCAGAAGACATCCATAGGAATCTTGAAACCGATAAATCTAATTTGTGTATAGCAACAAAGGATTATCGATTTTGTGTTAGATCTCTGGAAGTGTACCTACGTCTCCACGTGATTGTTACTTTCATCCACCAAAAAACTGGAACGTTCCACGGTCGAAAACTTTGTAAGGATCATCTTTCTGGAGGAGTCTTGATAAAATAACAACACAAGTCAACAAAAGAATACGCTATACAGTTTATTGGTCCCAGAGTTCATTGTGTTGGTTTGTTTGTAATTAAGCACAAAGCTACACAAGGGCTATCTGGGCTCTGCCCACCACGGGTATCGAAACCCGGATTCTAGCGTTGTAAGTCCGCAGACATACCGCTGTGCCACTGGGGGGGGGGCGAGTTCATTGTGTTGGAACATTAATATAATCGACGTAAGTAAAAGATATTATCCGTAGGAACAGTTCATCAATATCAGTGATATCTCGTGTATTGTTGTAAAGATAGGTAGGAACAGTTCATCAATATCAGTGATATCTTGTGTATTGTTGTAAAGATAGGCAGGAACAGTTCATCAGTATCAGTGATATCTTGTGTATTGTAAAGATAGGCAGGAACAGTTCATCAATATCAGTGATATCTTGTGTGTCGTTGTAAAGATAGGTAGAAACAGTTCATCAATATCCGTGATATCTCGT
>NW_013788677.1:0-621 GCF_000517525.1 Limulus polyphemus
CCATATAGGATTATATTTACACACACCTACACTAACGTTGTAACTGCCAAAAAAAATATTACATTTTGACACATAAAGAAATCCGATCTAAAACTTTAATGAACAATACAATGTAAATATAAATGTTAATATTTATTTCAAGAACTAGAGGAAAAATAAAACCCAATTCGAAAAAAACAATATTCTGAATTTAAGCAACTTTAAGATCAATAAGGATATCGAGTATTAATACGTTTTAACAATATCTCAAGAACTAACACGTTTAACCTTAAGTTAGTGTTTTTATTTAGTCGTTAGATCACGAGGCTATATTCTCATGTGAACAGCTAATTTACATTATCTTTCACTATATTAATATCTGTACGTGTCAGTTTCATATTACATACTGAAATTCAACGTGCTCGAGCTAGAAGGTGAGGTAACACTTTAATATAACTATAACTTGATAGTTGAACTAAATGACAAGATCTCGGGTTTGAGACGTGGTACTACGAAACACTTTTTCACAATTTAATCTAAGGTTGCGTTATAAGAGCAACAGTCAATCCCGATGTTTAGTTAAGAGTACCAACTTCAGGTGGCGGTTGCTACCGGCTCTTTGCCTTCGTCTACTAGTTTTTT
>NW_013788678.1:0-624 GCF_000517525.1 Limulus polyphemus
ATCTCCTCAAGTTGTTGCTGAGGGATCAGTTCGTAGATGCCTTGGACAGTCCACAACTTAAGATACAAGTGAAGCAGGCACACCCCTCTACCATGCAGGATGCAATGGCCAGAGCTCCCGAATTTGAATCCTACGTTAAGTCCAGCACAGAGGTACCGAGGTTGGTACAGTCATCTGGATTCAAGGCCAGAAAAGGTCAGCTTTCAGAGAGGTTTGAGGGACTTTGCTGGCACTGTAACAAATCTGGGCACAAGAGAGATCAATGCTGGCAACTTCAACACAGGGGAGACGATACAGCAGTAAAGGCTGCTACCCAGAAAGTCTGTTGGAACTGTGGGGAGCAAGGACATCTGAGGAGCCAGTGTAAGAAAAATACCACCAACAACTCAGCTTCGGGAAACCAGTAGTGGTTGGTGCTAAGGGACGCCCACCAACCTCCATCGTGAAAGTTCCAACAGCTAGGTGTAAAATGGCAAGCACACATAGTATCTACGTGAAAGGGAAGCTGGATGGCCAAAGGTGCAACTTTGTCATAGATTCTGCATCTCAGCAGACCCTTGTGAGCATCAAGGTGCTGGATAACAAAGGAGTACCAGAAGCTGTACAGACGCTCTGTGGTGTGAC
>NW_013788679.1:0-624 GCF_000517525.1 Limulus polyphemus
GTGTAATCTAGTATAGTGTAATCTAGTACAGTGTAATATAGTATAGTGTAATCTAGTACAGTGTAATATAGTATAGTGTAATATAGTATAGTGTAATCTAGTACAGTGTAATATAGTATAGTGTAATATAGTATAGTGTAATATAGTACAGTGTAATATAGTATAGTGTAATCTAGTATAGTGTAATATAGTATAGTGTAATATAGTATAGTGTAATCTAGTATAGTGTAATCTAGTACAGTCTAATATAGTATAGTGTAATATAGTATAGTGTAATATAGTATAGTGTAATCTAGTACAGTGTAATATAGTATAGTGTAATCTAGTACAGTGTAATCTAGTATAGTGTAATATAGTATAGTGTAATCTAGTATAGTGTAATATAGTATAGTGTAATCTAGTACAGTGTAATCTAGTATAGTGTAATCTAGTATAGTGTAATCTAGTACAGTGTAATATAGTGTAGTGTAATCTAGTATAGTGTAATCTAGTATAGTGTAATCTAGTACAGTGTAATATAGTATTAGTGTATTAATGTAATTCGTATTGTAAAACAGAATGGTGAAGTACAGTAGACTACATTGTAGTATAGTGTAATCTAGTATAGTGTAATCTAGTACAGTG
>NW_013788680.1:0-1133 GCF_000517525.1 Limulus polyphemus
GAATGTCACTGGGTCGGTATTTCAAACGCTGATATACACACCAGTGAAATAAATAAAACAATACAGTTATAGAGAAAATGTTATTTGTAAAGCACAGCAAAATTTCTTGAAAGCTTGTTGGGATTTAATACTAGAATTTATTGTTTGAAAATATAAAAGCAAATAAATAAAATTATAAATTAATATGTGTTTGAGAAATCGGATGGATAAATTCGTGAACAACTCTAATCGGTTGAATCTGTTGAATGAAAAAGCGGTGATTCAGTCCTTTCAGGAGAAAAATCTTCAGTTTATTAAATATTTTATTTCAAACTGTTATCTTAAAAGGACACCTGGTGGATAGAAAATATATTATTGACTCATCTAGTGTACAGATCACTAACATAAGCAGAAACAGCTGTACAGGTCCTGAGCATATGTGCCTGCCTAACCTGGGCGAGATTAGCGGCTTTCTCAGTTGGATACATGTACACCATCTAGACAAGCACAGGAAACGAGTACAAAATGCTAAAACTTTTGTCTTGATATACCTGAAAAAAGATATTTATTTTTCTGTTTTATGTAAGAATTATAGAAATACAATCTGCACAGTAAAT
This sequence comes from Limulus polyphemus, assembly GCF_000517525.1. Classification (NCBI taxonomy): domain Eukaryota; kingdom Metazoa; phylum Arthropoda; class Merostomata; order Xiphosura; family Limulidae; genus Limulus; species Limulus polyphemus. The sequence goes on from NW_013788680.1 coordinate 597, forward strand.
AACAACTCCTATTTTTAATTCTCAGAACCTCCTATTTTTTATACTCAGAAGTTTTGTTCATCCAAACTATAATATCTCTGATGCAAGTGGATATTTCGTAACTGAAATACCAACTAGTTTCTACGTCTTCCACAACTAGTATGGTATATTTTTTATTCGGTTAACTTTTATCACATTCATTTTGACCACATGTTCGAGGTCATAAATATGTCTTGATCCTTTGAAACTGGGATGTTTATGCACAATTTATAAACATTTTACAGATATGATACTTATACTTTCGATGAGAAATTTAAATGTCACTGTGTATCACAAGAATTCCACACACAGGAATGATATGTTTATAAGAATTATTTCTGTGGTTTTATTTCTTTCTCGTCTTTCTCTCATGGTTTACTTGCACTTGTCTTTTGTTTTTTGGTTTACTCATTTATAGTAATTTTATAATAATTTAGAACACATTTTGTAGTAATGCGAAATAAGATAAATAAATAAATCGTGTATTGGATCTCACATGGGTCGAAATTTGTCTTCAAT
>NW_013788681.1:0-622 GCF_000517525.1 Limulus polyphemus
ACAATTTTTGCTTGTCACGTGGTATGTTGAATGCAGCACTGGTTCAAATGAGATGTTTGTGATGTCAAAATACTAAGTCTATGGTTTTGTACAAATTAGGAACTCAAATTACTAATATGGATAAGCTAGAATATAAAATAAGAACCTTCTATCTTCTCTACTTGCTGAGATACCACTCATGTACTGCATCAAACACAGTGGCTCCACTCACCTCCTTCCATTTTTGGAAACAGTCCCTTATATATATATACTTATTTCAGTATATGACATGTGAATAACCAATCAAAAACTCAGAATGTCTCCATAGTGGTTTTCTCAGCCATTTTACAGTGTAAGGATGCCATCTTGTTCTTTCGAACCAAGATTTCAAGGAGGTAGGTTGTGTCTTTTGTCTGCTTAAAATTTCATTTTTTTTAGACTGAAATACATCTTAGTTACTAGGTTTTATAAATTATAGTGGAATTCTATGGTACTGATATAGTAATTTGTGTTGTTTTTTTTTGGTTATTCAAGTGTATATATAAGACGTAAAAAAATTATTTTGTTTCACATCCTACACATGTGAAATTTTAAAAGGCTTAGCAACTTGCGTCAAGCAGCAACAAAGTACAAAGGTCATAAC
>NW_013788682.1:0-624 GCF_000517525.1 Limulus polyphemus
AAACAAGAAGTTATTGCAGCATGGAATGGAGCAAAGACGAAAGGAGAGACAAGAAGTTATTGCAGCATGCAATGGAGCAAAGACAAAAGGGGAGTTAAGAAGTTATTGCAGCATGCAATGGAGCAAAGACAAAAGGAGAGACAAGAAGTTATTGTAGCATACACTGGAGTGAGACCAAAAGAGAGACAAGAAGTTAGTGCAGCATGGAATGGAGCAAAGACGAAAGGAGAGAAAAATTATTGCAGTATGCAATGTAGCAAAGACGAAAGGAGAGACAAGAAGTTATTGAAGCATGCAATGGAGCAAATGAAAAGGAGAGAGAAGAAGTTATTGCCGCATGCAATGGAGCGAGACAAAGGAGACACAAGAAGTTATTTCAGCATGCAATGGAGCAATGACGAAAAGAGAAACAAGAAGTTATTTCAGCATGCAATAAAGGGAGACAAAGGAGAGGCAAGAAGTTATTGCAGCATGCAATGGAGCAAAGACAAAAGGAGAAACAAGAAGTTATTTCATCATGTAGTGGAGTGAGACAAAAGGAGTGACAAGAAGTTATTGCAGCATGCAATAAAGCGAGACAAAGGAGAGACAAGAAGTTATTGCAGCATGCAATGGAGCAAAGAC
>NW_013788683.1:0-618 GCF_000517525.1 Limulus polyphemus
GGGTATCGAAACCCGGATTCTAGCGTTGTAAGTCTGCAGACATACAGCTGTGCCACTGGGGGGAGGGGGCTGCTTTATGTGAATCTTGACGTAAGATTTGTATAACTGTTTTGTGAATTAACATTTCTCTGGTTTTGTGATGCGTAATCGTACAGTTGTATGCCTGTGAAAAAGGTTTTACTAAGCATAAAGTGATGATGACACAGATTATTTGAAAACTACTATAGTCCACGTAGTACTTCTAAGATTGGTTTGATATTTAAGGAAATTTTCATCCCATTCATTGTGCAGTTTAAACTTCGATGGACGTAATAATTTGCATCTTGTCTCTAATCGTATACGTATAGGTAATCTTTTTTACCTAAAAGAATTCTCAATTTGAAAATGCATGACTTTTGAGTCAGATTTTCTAACTCGATTAGGTTAGCAATTTTTTGAAACTGTTGCAAGAGTTAAGTTTGAGCATGCGCTTTTAACATTTATTTGCTACTGCTGCAATGAGTTATATTAAGTTCATTTGGAATTCTGATTTGTTAATTTCTAATACTTCACAGTTTTAGTACTTAAATACTAACTCTTTTGTCTGTTTATAGATTTTTGGTTTGTCTTATTGTGGTA
>NW_013788684.1:0-657 GCF_000517525.1 Limulus polyphemus
TGTTTAACAGACGAAGTGTATTTGGATAACATACAGGTAATATCTAGTGGACGGTTTAAATGTTTAACAGATGAGATGTATTTGGATACCGTACAGGTAATACCTAGTAGACCGTTTAAATGTTTAAAAGACCAGATTTTTTTGGATAACATACAGCTAATATCTAGTGAACCGTTTAAATGTTTATCAGACGAGATGTATTTGGATAGCATACAGGTAACATATTGTGAACCGTTTAAATGTTTAACAGACGAGATGTATTTGGAGAACATACAGGTAACATATAATGAAACGTTTAAATGTTTATCAGACGAGATGTATTTGGATAACATACAGGTAATAGCTACAGAACCGTTTAAATGTTTAACAGACGAGATGTATTTGGATAACATACGAGTAATATCTATTACACTGTTTAAATGTTTAACAGACGAAATGTATTTGGATAACATACAGCTAATATCTAGTGAATCGTTTAAATGTTTAAAAGACGAGACATATTTGGATAATATACGGTAATATCTAGTAAACCGTTTAAATGTTTAAAAGACGAGATGTATTTGGATAACATACGGTAATATCTAGTAAACCGTTTAAATGTTTAAAAGACAAGATGTATTTGGATAACGTACGGTAATATCTAGTACACCGTTTAAA
>NW_013788685.1:0-625 GCF_000517525.1 Limulus polyphemus
CTTCTGAATAGGTTGGTTTTAACTACACCTATCACTTCTGAATAGGTTGGTTTTAACTACATCTATCACTTCTGAATAGGTTGGTTTTAGCTACACCTATCACTTCTGAATAGGTTGGTTTTAGCTACACCTATCACTTCTGAATAGGTTGGTTTTAACTACATCTATCACTTCTGAATAGGTTGGTTTTAACTACACCTATCACTTCTGAATAGGTTGGTTTTAACTTACAAAAGGCTTTGGTAGCTTTAAGTAGTTAACACTGTATCATTTGTTATGCAAGGGTTTTAACGCAGTGTTTTGAAGAAAGGCTACGAAACTGTTTACGTAACTCTCTGTTCTCCACCTATAGAGAAACCATGACATGAGTACTTAGCCTTAATTATATTATCCAAGGAAATTATTTATCAAAACTTGAGAAAATTATTAGATTTCGTGGTAAATTCGACAGATGTCGTCTTAATTCAATTTCAACTTTCTCTCTCTCTTTTTTTGCCCCCCGGCCCAGTGGCTCAGGGGTAAGTCTGCAGGCATACGACGCTGAAATTCGAGTTTCGATAGCCGTGGTGAACAGAGCACAGGTAGCCCATTGTGTAGCTTTCTGCTTAACAAAACCAAACTTTTT
>NW_013788686.1:0-1156 GCF_000517525.1 Limulus polyphemus
AGGGCCATCAAATGTACTGAGGCCTGAGCCCTCTAAAATGAAGAGAATGGCAGATTCCAGTAGAAAGATATGCCTCTGTCACAGCTCAAGGATGATATGTACTGCTTATGGGTCAAACTAGCGTACACCAAGAGGACCCTGGTCAAAGCCTGAGACACAATGAGAACGCCAATCAAAACACAATTGTTGCACTTGAAGATACACTGGTAAGGTTATGGTGAGGAGAGTAATGCTTGATGCTTCTATAAATATTATATATATATATATATCCTTTCACATTATTTATTTAAGTATATATTATGTGCGTTTGTGGGTATCTCTGCACTTTTTAACATCATTCTTTGAGTTTTGTTTGTTTGTTTTATTAAAGAGTTTATTTTGATATGTGTGTTTTGAGTCCTATTCTCTTATAGTTTTAAGTATTGGATATATATTTTATATTTGGTTTAATGTCAGGATCCTGTGTATATATCTGTAAATTTGCGTATTTCTGTAAAGGGTTATTTATTTCAAAATTTATTTTGCATAAAGAGTTCAATGAGTGTTTTAATTTTCGCTGTATGTTTAATTTTCTTAAAGAGATGTATAAAGTAGCAGCTTTTCTTGGTTATAAGGTTCACTTTTATTTGTGGGTATCTTTGTTGAAGGATTTTATTTACAGACAGATTTTCTAATATTTTGTAAAAAGAGTGTGTGATTCTTATTTACTTGAAAGAGTTTGTTTCGTTTTTCTACTAAGATAGTGATTACGTGTTATATCTTTGTTTGTTTATTTGTTTGAATTTATGCACAAAGCTACACAATGGGCTATCTGTGCTCTGCCCACCACGGGTATCGAAACTCGGTTTCTAGAGTTTTAAGTCCGTAGACATACCGCTGTGCCACTGGGGGCGTGTTATATCTTCTACGTAATTTTGAAGGATCTTTTTTTATTGATGAACACACACAGTGCCATACCTAGAATTTCAATGCTAAAGGGTCTGTTTCTTTCTTTGTTTTTGTAAAATACTGTATTTGATCTACGTGTTATAAAGAGTATTTTCTTAAAATTGTGATATCTGTATGATCTATGTTAAAGTTTTCTTTATGATGTGAGTATTGTTATGTTCAATATTCATCAATAACGAGTATTTTTATTTTATTACATGTAATCATA
>NW_013788687.1:0-622 GCF_000517525.1 Limulus polyphemus
GTTAAATCTTGTGTCTTCTTATTGAAAGTACACAGTATCGTTAAATCTTGTGTCTTCTTATTGACAGTACACAGTATCGTTAAATCTCGTGTCTTCTTATTGTTTATACATAGTATCGTTAAATCTTGTGTTTTCTAATTGACTTTACACAATATTGTTAAATCTTGTGTCTTCTAATTGACATTACACAGTATCGTTAAATCTTGTGTCTTCTTATTGACAGTACACAGTATCGTTAAATCTTGTGTCTTCTTATTGAAAGACACAGTATTGTTAAATCTTTTGTCTTCTTATTGACAGTCCACAGTATAGTTAAATCTTGGGTCTTCTTATTGACATTACACAGTATGGTTAAATCTTGTGTCTTCTTTTTGACAGTACACAGTATTGTTAAATCTTGTGTCTTCTTATTGACAGTACACAGTTTGTTAAATACTCGTGTCTTCTTATTGACAGTACACAGTATCGTTAAATCTTGTGTCTTCTAATTGACATACACAGTATCGTTAAATCTTGTGTCTTCTTATTGACAGTACACAGTATCGTTAAATCTTGTGTCTTCTTATTGACAGTACACAGTATCGTTAAATCTTGTGTTCTAATTGACATACACAGTATCGTT
>NW_013788688.1:0-623 GCF_000517525.1 Limulus polyphemus
ATTACGACATTGAACCTTTACAAGCTCCATTTCATTGGTTCTCTTGAAAGGAAAATATATTTAATAATAGAAATAATGACACTGCACCTTTCACAAGCTCCATTTATTGAGTTCTTTTGAAATCAAAAATATAGTCACTAATAGAAATATTAACATTGTACCTTTCACAAGCTCCAATTATTGAGTTCTGTTGAAATAAGAAATATCTTCACTAATAGAAATAATGACATTGTACTATTCTCAAGCTCCATTTAAGGGGCTCTGTTAAAATCAAATATATATTCACTAATAGAAATATTGACATTGTACAATTAAAATCTCCAATTATTGGGTTCTGTTGAAATCACAAATATTTTAACTTATAGAATTAATGACATTGTACCTTTCAGAAGCTCCATTTATTGGGTTCTGTTGAAAGCTAAAATATATTCACTAATATGAATAATAACATTGTACCGTTCACAAGCTCCATTTATGGGGTTCTGTTGAAAGCTAAAATATATTCATTAATATAAATAATAACATTGTGCCTTTCACAAGCTCCATTTATTGAGTTCTGTTGAAATAAAAAATTATTCACTATTAGAAATAATAACATTATACCTTTCATATCTCCATTTATT
>NW_013788689.1:0-623 GCF_000517525.1 Limulus polyphemus
CAACTTTACGATACACTTATTTTCAACAGTCGCTCCATAACAAACGCTATATCAACGAACGTCAACAATACTTCTGACTGCAGTTCAATTACTCACTATCTACACACACATTATTCTGTCACGTTGTCACCCTCTTTTATATACCAGACTACCCTATATCTAGTAAATGCTAGAGCATTCGCCAAGGTACAGGATAGTTCTAGAAAGCAGGGGGCGTGAGAATAGTCACGTGATCTCGCTGACGCAACACTGACCCTCCTTAATATTGTTCGTCCCGAACAATAACCACATACAATAAACCAATAACAATTAACAATAACTTAATTAACTGTACAGAATTACAATTCAACAAAATCTCTTAATTTTACGGGACGTATCTTCTTCCATACTGGTCTCCGTCTCTTTGGCTTCTGCTTCATGTGGGATTCATCTGCTTCATCAGTAAATGTCCTATCATCGGTAACAGTCACATCAGTGGTAGTAACTTCACCAAGAGCTTCACTGTTTCCCTTCTCAAAACTGAGTAGAGTTTCTTCTTCGACGGTGGCTTCTTCAGGTGGCACGTCTTCAGCAGCGTCATTTGTTCTGTTGTCCACTTCATCCCAACTGATATGTCCTGGACC
>NW_013788690.1:0-2667 GCF_000517525.1 Limulus polyphemus
AAACGGAAAATATCATATAGCAGCGCATTTAGGACCCCAACTGATTAAAAAAAAAACACTGTCGTACACGTCGGTAGAGGGTCTGAGGATACTTTGTCATGATAGGTTGTTTAAGGTTTACCTCACTTTGTTTCACAGAAGTTTGTTACAAATAAAGTCGAGATCGGAGACTGTGTAATCGTAACATAATATGGTATAATAGAAAGCGAGATAATAGATGATATATTTGATTATTTGAATGTGTGTAGATATTTAGTGAATCAAATGTTTAGCATGAGGAAAAAAACCTGTATGGGGTATAAAAACGATGAAAATGTTGTTACGAAAACTTTGGCTATAGCATTAAACATGTTTTCCACCATACAGTTTGTTTAAAAGTGAAAATTTAGATCTTACAGTGAAAATGAAATAATTTTGTAGATCTTACAGTAAAATGTACAATATAGTAGAATTAGATTGGATCAGGGGCTTTCGTTAGCTTGGTAGAATAATATGTCCGAGTTGAATAAACTACAAGATATAAGAAAATGGAACGTGTGAAGCTAAAATAACCTAGAAAATTAAACAGTATACAACTTACAAAAGCAGTCAGATGCCTAGACAACAACCTGTTTATCATAAAATAAAGATTATTCAACTGATAAACAATGAACGCGAAATATTGATCATGAAACAACATCAAAGGGTAAAATTTGTGAGGTTTGAATTGTTACTGTTCTGAATTACTTCCCACAACTGATATATATATATAACAAAAACATCTACTTACAAAGTCCGGTGTGAACCTTTTCTTTATTCGTTTCTAAAAATAATATTCCGGTGAAAAATTAGAAACACAGTTAGTTCACTAAGATGGAAACAATTTTTAAACAAATTATATTTATTCTTATATAACAATTGTTCTGTTTGTGCGCATGCTCAATATTTAATAAGTTTAGATGTACGAGTATACAAATGTATAGCCGCGTTTCAAAACAGATGGCTTCTATAATTAATGCAAGTACAGTTCTAGCTTGTACTTTTACAGTTATACAGTCCTGCTACACACTAGAACGCAAACAAAACTGAGTGACGTAACAATTTTTCAATAAAACAGTAACATTGAAACATATAAAACAATGTATGATAGGGACGGTAATCGTAATAAAAATATATACGTGGTTGAAAATGTCCTTCTCTGTAAATTTTATATTACACATTGAGGATAACGTAACAAGTTTGAACTGGCTTGTCATCCATTAGTGATGCGTAACTCAACTGAATTGGGGGTAAAAGAATTCGAAATAAAACATAGTAGTACGCAACTCTAGGATATTCAGAAAAGAGTAAAAACGTAGCCTTGAGTTTTACACTTGTTTCTTTATATATATAGAGAAAAGGAATTTCGTACTTGTTAAACATATATATAAAGAAACAAGTGTAAAACTCACGGCTACGTTTTTATAAGCAATGAAACCTGCCGCTGAGACATATAACTAATACATGAGTTTTACCTATAAGACAAAACTGTAAACACAAGATTGTGAAATTAATTTATTAATTTTAAGACTTTGTTACTATAAAATGAATATCATACCAGCTCTCCCTTTGGTGCCACTTCGTTGCCGTAGCAACACGCTCTCTGTTGATTAACATTCTAACTATGATGTCACTACTAGTAACACATTCTCATACAGCAGACAACTTCGGTCTTTAGGTGTCATGGCGGCATGATAACTTTCGCTTGTCATGGCGGCCTAGCAACGTTTCATTTGCAACGAGCCCTCTAGTGCTAGTTTGTAGACTTCATCATGTCTGTCCCCTCCCCATCGCCTGAGGTCGAAACACTTGTCTTCCTCTGGTGGCTTACCATGCAATTCCCTCTAACTACTCGTATGGGGTATCAATGCTGTGACATCCATGTTATCAAGTCCCCAAAGTTATCGGCAATACAATACCTTAAATATGTAAATAAAAATCATAAAAACATAATCGGCTGTCTCGTTTACTATTTGTAAAAACGAAACATTAGATGTGATAAAACTTTTCAGCAGTACGTTAAATGCGTTAGTGACATATCCGCCTATAGAAATATATGTAATATATAAATGAAAGATATAAACATAAGATGACACAAGTTGAAATCAGTATGCAATCCTACGTATGCTAGGCAAATGAAGGTAAAATACTATTTTATAATCGAGGATCCTTCGAACTATGCTAACATCGTCCTTGGTAGCATCATCCGACTACAGTATCACTATCCGTTTATAGAAACACCATCCGCCTTTGTAAGATGTATATAACATAAATCTAAATAGTTGATGAATATAAAATAGTAGATTTAATATAGATATTTTAATCTTTAGTGAACAACTTAAAGCTAAACATGAGATTTAAATAAGTGTCTATTGCAGGATGATAATAGTCGAAAGCATTTATGCAAATCAATTATAGAAGTAAAAACTATAATACAATATCTTAAATATGTAAAAAAAATCATAAAAACATAATAGGCTGCAAAGGACTCTTATTTAAATCTCATGTTTAGCTTTAAGTTGTTCACTAAAGATTAAAAGATCTATGTAAATGACTATGTTAATTCATTAGTAGAAAATATATTCCTACATCTCTATAGATATGTTGGCATATCTTTGTTGAGAGCTTGTTTGTTGCCGATATTTGCAT
>NW_013788691.1:0-625 GCF_000517525.1 Limulus polyphemus
GAATAGATCAGTATTTTTTTCAGCAATTTATTCAGTACGTAGACAAAAGCTGTGATGCGAGAAATAAAAAAGCATTTAATCAAACAAAGCTTTATTTGAAATTAGATCGTGTTTGAGCTTGACTTGTTCTTTGAGCCTGAAGTCGTACATCATGTTGCTCCTCTGTTTCTTGCTCTCTGTAAGTTATGTCTTAATTTTTGTGCTTGAAGTCTGATTTGATGTTGTTCAGAAGTTTCTTGTTGACTATATTCAGCTTGCCTTGATGATTCTGACTGAACTCTGGCTTTGTGCTGTCTTTGAGCTTGAGCTCGAATTCTAACTTTACGTTGTTCCAAAGTCTCTTCCTGTATTTAAGCAGCCTGTTTTGCAGCTTGTGCTTGAAGTCTTTGATTGCGTTCTTCTTCTGTTTCAGATTCTCTTTGTGCTAGCATTATTTTAGCGGCAGAAGACTTTCCATAGAAAGGGCGTTGTTTGGGTGTCATAATCACCTGTATGACTAAACAATAATTTGTAATTCACAAAGTTACTAAATCACTTATGAAACCACTTAGCACTATTTAAAGGAAACTGTTTTTTGAAATACCGAATTGACAGCAGGGAAATCTGAGTGTTTCCCGCCATAACA
>NW_013788692.1:0-624 GCF_000517525.1 Limulus polyphemus
GGGCGTTACTGATGAAGTGCTTGATTTAAACGTTCCAGTTTCTGACTATAGATCTCTGCATTGACAGTTCGCCGTGGATTGAGGAGTTCGAAATGAATTCCTATTTGATGTCCCACCAAATGCAAAGCATCACTTTCTGCGGATGGAGTCCAGGCTTTGAGGTCGGATGTGGTTTATTTCTAGGACTGAGCCATTGTTTTCAGTGTTTAATATTCGCATAGAGAATCCACTTTTCATCACCGGTAACAATTCTGTTCAAAAATGGTTCACGCGCATTACGCACCAGAAGAGACGAAGCAGCGTTCACACGTTGGAAATGATGATCATCGGAGAGTTCGTGAGGCACCCAAGCACCTTCTCTATATTCTTTAGATGTTTATATATTGTTTCATGAGAAACATGGAATTTCAGAGCCATTTCACATGTTTGTTGCCTTTAGTTAGACTTAACAAGCATCTTCAGAGCATCAATATCAATTTCAACATGTCGGCCTTTGCCATCACAGTTTTAAGGCTAAAGTCACCTGAACGAAATTTCCTGAACCATCGTTGACACTTACGAACATTGAAAACATTTCCATAAACTTCTTTGATATTATTTGTGGCTAAAGAGGCGTTGTTTCCT
>NW_013788693.1:0-624 GCF_000517525.1 Limulus polyphemus
TAAAACATATATTACAAGTAGTATTTATAAACAAAAACCTTTTATGTACAAAACATATATTACAGGTAGTATTTGTAAACAACAATCCTTTATGTACAAAACATATATTACAAGTAGTATTTATGAACAACAATCCTTTATGTATAAAACATATATTACAACTAGTATTTATAAACAACAACCCTTTATGTACAAAACATATGTTACAAGTAGTATTTATAAACAACAACCCTTTATGTACAAAACATATATTACAAGTAGTATTTATAAACAAAAACCTTTTATGTACAAAACATATATTACAGGTAGTATTTGTAAACAACAATTCTTTATGTACAAAACATATATTACAAGTAGTATTTATAAACAACAATCCTTTATGTATAAAACATATATTACAAGTAGTATTTATAAACAACAATCCTTTATGTATAAAACATATATTACAACTAGTATTTATAAACAACAACCCTTTATGTACAAAACATATATTACAAGTAGTATTTATAAACAACAACCCTTTATGTACAAAACATATATTACAGGTAGTATTTGTAAACAACAACCCTTCATGTATAAAACATATATTACAAGTAATATTTATAAACAACAACCCTTTATGTA
>NW_013788694.1:0-2021 GCF_000517525.1 Limulus polyphemus
GATTAATACACTTTATGTTGACCTCTAGTTTCATCAGTACTTTACAACATTAATACACTTCAAGTTTACCTCTAGTTTCATCAGTACTTTACAAGATTAATACATGTCAAGTTTACCTCTAGTTTCATCAGTACTTTACAACATTAATACACTTCAAGTTTACCTCTAGTTTCATCAGTACTTTACAACATTAATACACTTCAAGTTTACCTCTAGTTTCATCAGTACTTTACAAGATTAATACATGTCAAGTTTACCTCTAGTTTCATCAGTACTTTACAAGATTAATACACTTTATGTTGACCTCTAGTTTCATCAGTACTTTACAACATTAATACACTTCAAGTTTACCTCTAGTTTCATCAGTACTTTACAAGATTAATACATGTCAAGTTTACCTCCAATCCCCATCAGAGTACTTTCCAAATGGCTGCAGGATCAACGTTATCACAGACATCAGTGGTTTAACAGCACAGAACTGTAGTGTAGCCTAGAAACATAAGATTAGCATAACAACTATAAAAACTAAAGAGGTCAGAAAAGATTTTAAATGGGAGAAAAGTCTTATTTGTTAAGTAAAGTTCTTGAACATTTCAATTACAATACACAATTACTTTTTACTGCTATGTAAGAAAAATTACAAACAGGTTTTATTGGTTCATATTAATACAAAAGCCTTGAAATTTAAAGAAAACAATATAAATTGCTTTTTGATGTGTCACATTCATCATTACCCCAATAGTTACTTTTGTTACTGAAGTTTATCCATTGTTTTGTATTTTTAAAGATTCATTAAAATTTACATGACTACATAGTCAACAACATTCCTTAGCTACGTGTACTATGTAACATGACTACATAATCAACAACATTCCTTAACTATGTGTACTATGTAACATGACTACATAATCAACAACATTCCTTAACTATGTGTACTATGTAACATGACTACATGGAATGTTGTTGATTATGTAGTCATGTTACACTGTACACATAGTTAAGAAATGTTGTTGACTATGTAGTCATGTTACATAGTACACATAGTTAAGGAATGTTGTTGATTATGTAGTCATGTTATACTGTACACATAGTTAAGGAATGTTGTTGATTATGTAGTCATGTTATACTGTACACTTAGTTAAGGAATGTTGTTGATTATGTAGTCATGTTACATAGTACACATAGTTAAGGAATGTTGTTGACTATGTAGTCATGTTACATAGTACACATAGTTAAGGAATGTTGTTGATTATATAGTCATGTTACATAGTACATGTAGCTAAGGAATGTTGTTGACTCACTGTACACATAGTTAAGGAATATTGTTGATTATGTAGTCATGTTATACTGTACACATAGTTAAGGAATGTTGTTGATTATGTAGTCATGTTATACTGTATACATAGTTAAGGAATGTTGTTGATTATGTAGTCATGTTACATAGTACACATAGTTAAGGAATGTTGTTGATTATGTAGTCATGTTACATAGTACACATAGTTAATTGTTGATTATGTAGTCATGTTACATAGTACACATAGTTAAGGAATGTTGTTGATTATGTAGTCATGTTACATAGTACACATAGTTAAGGAATGTTGTTGATTATGTAGTCATGTTACATAGTACACTTAGTTAAGGAATGTTGTTGATTATGTAGTCATGTTACATAGTACACATAGTTAAGGAATGTTGTTGATTATGTAGTCATGTTACATAGTACACATAGTTAAGGAATTTGTTGACTATGTAGTCATGTTACACTGTACACATAGTTAAGGAATGTTGTTGACTATGTAGTCATGTTACATAGTATACGTAGTTAAGGAATATTGTTGATTATGTAGTCATGTTACATTCCTTAACTATGTGTACTATGTAACATGACTACATAATCAACAACATTCCTTAACTATGTGTACTATGTAACATGACTACATAATCAACAATATTCCTTAACTACGTGAACTATGTAACATGACTACATAATCAACAACATTCCTTAACTAAGTGTACAGTAT
>NW_013788695.1:0-625 GCF_000517525.1 Limulus polyphemus
AAACTTCATTTTATTAAAATCAAATACAAACCTCCTCGGTAGTAGATAGTCCAATCCTAATATGCATTGGTCTTCAATGTCAGCCAAGTATACTTTTTGTCTGTCCTTTATGCCCATGAGCTCAATAGTTACCCACACTGGTCCCCACAATCTTGTAGAATGTCCTATCACACCATAAAGCTTCTGTATGGCTTCTGGTACTCCTTCGTGATCTAACACTTTGATGCTCACAAGGGTTTGCTGAGACGCAGAGTCTATGACAAAGTTGCACCTTTGGCCATCCAGTTTTCCTGTCAAATAGACACTGTGTGTGTGCTTGACATTTTACACCTGGCTGTTGGGACTTTCATGACGGGGGTTGGTGGGCATCGCTCAACACCAACCACTACTGGTCTCCTTGAGGCTGACTTGTTGGTAATATTCTTCCTACACTGGCTCCTCAAATGTCCATGCTTTCCACAGTTCCAACAACCTTTCTGGATACCAGCCTTTCCTGCTGTGGCATCTCCCCTGTGCTGAAGTTTCCAGCATTGAGCTCTCTTGTGCCCAGGTTTGTTACAGTGCCAGCAAAGTCCCTCAAACTTCTCTGAAAGCTGACCTTTTCTGGCCTTGAATCCAGATGACT
>NW_013788696.1:0-624 GCF_000517525.1 Limulus polyphemus
AAAAAGAATTTATTAGGCCATATTTCACATCATCGTTTCATGTTCAGAATGAAGTTTGTCAAACGATGGTTCATGTTAAGTATGGGGTTTTATATAACCATGTTTCTTGCTAATCCGTGAAATTATTTGGAAGTGTTTCTCGTTCGATGTAATGTTAATATATATTTCTTGTACTAAGTGTGTTTAACTTTAGTTTGATCGGGAAATATCGTGATATTTTACTTACAGATTTGCGTGATGATATTGTCAATAAATTATAAGTTTTCGAAGGTCGAGTATCATTAGGAACTTATTTTCTTTACTATTTAATTAGTGAGCTGTGGTTACGATCATTAGTCGCGTTTCACCTTGGTATTGTTACGTATCTGCTTGTTTGATAATTTCCGGTAAAAATTCTTTCTGAGTGACTTCAGCGATACAAGTCGCTTTTTGATTAAAACTAGTTTATTCTTCCTCGTTACAAACTTTGTAATACACTTAATTTCCACAGTCACTTACACTGAAACACACGCTTCAATTCACAACGATTCACGCACTTTACTTATGGTCACTACCGCTCGCTTGACTCAATTATTTTTTCTATATCTGTCTATCTGGAATCATATCTCCGCTTTATTTGCCGGG
>NW_013788697.1:0-625 GCF_000517525.1 Limulus polyphemus
CGTGAATTTATAATGTTTAGAGTTTTATTTTTCGTTTCCTGTATTTAGTTCTCGTTCTACGTGTTTTGTCGCTCCTTTTCTTTATATCTGACAACTATTTATATAAGCTAATTTGAACAAGAACAATATTTATGGTGCTGACTTGAGTATTAGAAACACACGATGTTTGACAGTAATCGAATCTTTGATAGAATATAACGAATAGCCTATTTTCCCTATTTTGAAACACTAAACTCGTAATATAGTGTAGAGGAACTTTTAAGAAAGCTTTTTTGAAAAACATTTGTTCGTCGTTTATATCACCTCTAACCTTAATTTAGCAAGTTTTTAATCACATGTGATTTGTTCTGTCGAGTTAGTTTTTGTATATGTGTGTTTCTCCCATCTAACAATATTTTCGTGCATTTTCCCTAACGTTTTGAAAACTTTTAGATATGACGAAATTATTACAGCACTGATACAGTATGGTTTCTCTAAGTTAATTATCTTTTTTGTGGGTTCCGCAATATCGTACATTGCTCTTCGTATTATTTCCAACTTTTTCTTTTTTCTCGTTAATGTTATTTTTAGTGTTATTCTTTTCGAAGCTTTTCTGTGTTGTATGAACATTATCGAAATACATGGT
>NW_013788698.1:0-624 GCF_000517525.1 Limulus polyphemus
AACTATAGAGCACTGGTAGCGGCTCTAGAACTCAGGTATGGACCCAAAATCAGTCTGAAGTCTACAGGACTAGGTTTAGGACGAGAGTCTGTGCTAAAGGGGAAAGCCTGCAAGAGCTGGCACAGGACTTGGAAAGTATGGCACACAAGGCCTACCCAACTGCACCACTCGATCTCCTCAAGTTGTTGCTGAGAGATCAGTTTGTAGACGCCTTGGACAGTCCACAACTGAAAATAAAAGTGAAGCAAGCACACCCCTCTTGAATTTGAATCCTACGTTAAGTCCAGCACAGAGGTACCAAGGTTGGTACAGTCATCTGGATTCAAGGCCAGAAAAAAGTAGCTTTCAGAGAGGTTTGAGGGACTTTGCTGGCACTGTAATAAACCTGGGCACAAGCGAGCTCAATGCTGGCAACTTCAACACAGGGGGAGATGCCACAGCAGGAAAGGCTGCTATCCAAAAAGGTTGTTGGAACTGTGGAAAACAAGGACATATGAGGAGCCAGTGTAAGAAGAATATTACTAATAAGTCAGCCTCAAGGAGACCAGTAGTGGTTGGTGTTGAGGGAAACTCACCAACCCTCATCATGAAAGTCCCAACAGTTAGGTGTAAAATGCCAAGCAC
>NW_013788699.1:0-624 GCF_000517525.1 Limulus polyphemus
ATCCTTTAGTATTGGACAATGATTCAAGACACATGGAATACAGGATATCTGAGTTATAAGATCTGTTCGTATTGGACAATCATTCAAGACACAAGGAATAAAGGAAATCTGAGTTATAAGATCTGTTCGTATTTGACAATGATTCAAGACACAAGGAATACGGGAAATCATAGTTGTAAGATTTGTTCATATTGGACAATGATTCAAAACACATGGAATACAGGAAATCTGAGTTATAAGATCCTTTAGTATTGGACAATGATTCAAGACACATGGAATACAGGATATCTGAGTTATAAGATCCGTTAGTATTGGACAATAATTCCAGACACAAGGAATACAGGAAATCTGAGTTATAGAATCTGTTCGTATTGTACAATGATTCAAGAGACAAGGAATACAGGAAATCATAGTAGTAAGATCTGTTCGTATTAAACAATGATTCAAGACTCAAGAAATAAAGGAAATCTGAGATATAAGATCTGATCGTATTGGACACTGATTCAAGACACAAGGAATAAAGGAAATCATAGTTGTAAGATATGTTTGTATTGTACAGTGATTCAAGACACAAAGAATAAAGGAAATCATAGTTGTAATATCTGTTCGTATTGGACAACGATT
>NW_013788700.1:0-1091 GCF_000517525.1 Limulus polyphemus
AGTAAGATCAAGGTACTTCAGAAGTATTCCATGTAGATTTTACTGTAGAAGTAAGATCAAGGTACTTCAGAAGTATTCCATGTAGCTTTCACTGTGGAAGTAAGATCAAGGTATTTCAGAAGTATTCCATGTAGCTTTTACTGTAGAAGTAAGATCAAGGTACTTCCGAAGTATTCCATGTAGCTTTCACTTTAGAAGTAAGATCATGAGACTTCTGAAATATTCCATATAGCTTTTACTATAGAAGTAAGATCAATGTACTTCATAAGTATTCCATGTAGCTTTTACTATGGAAGTAAGATCATGGAACTTCTGAAGTATTCCAAGTAGCTTTTACTGTGAAAGTAAGATCATGAGATTTCAAAAGTATTCCATGTAGCATTTACTGTGGAAGTGAGATCAAGGTACTTCAGAAGAATTTCATGTAGCTTTTACTGTGGAAGCAACATCAAGGGAGTTCAGAAGAATTCCATGTAGCTTTTACTGTGGAAGTAAGATCAGAAGTATTCCATGTAGCTTTTACTGTGAAAGTAAGATCATGAGATTTCAAAAGTATTCCATGTAGCCTTTACTGTAGAAGTAAAATCAAGGTACTTCAGAAGAATTTCATGTAGCTTTTACTGTGGAAGTAAGATCATGGGTCTTCAGAAGTATTCCATGTAGCTTTTATTGTGGAAGTAAGATCAGAAGTATTCCATGTAGCTTTTACTGTGAAAGTAATATCATGAGATTTCAAAAGTATTCCATGTAGCATTTACTGTAGAAGTAAGATCATGGTACTTCAGAAGAATTTCATGTAGCTATTACTGTGGAAGTAAGATCATGGGACTTCAGAAGTATTCCATGTAGCATTTATTGTGGAAAATGTTTGTTTGTTTTTGAATTTCGCGCAAAGCTACACGAGGGCTATCTGCGCTAGCCGTCCCTAATTTAGCAGTGTAAGACTAGAGGGAAGGCTGAATAGTGGGATTGACCGTCACTTTATAACGCCCCCACGGCTGAAAGGGCGCGCATGTTTGGTGCGACAGAGATTCGAACCCGCGACCCTCAGATTGCGAGTCGAGTGCCTTAACCACCTGGCCATGCCGAGC
>NW_013788701.1:0-949 GCF_000517525.1 Limulus polyphemus
ATTTTCAGTTAATACTGACGAACAACCATTGGGGGGCGAAGTCTGCAGAAATACCGTTGTGCCTTTATTCTAATCTCGTGTTAAATCAATCATAAAAGTAAATTAACGCAAGATAAGCAATAAACGTTAGCCTCAAACCAGGATAATAATTAAAACATAAAGCAATAAACAGATAAAAGTGTGAACAGTAAATTTGTACAATAATATAAATTATAAGTTAACATTTTCTATATCACGTAATTAACTAGTAACAATCGTAAAATAAGATAAATTTGGTAAATCATGCACACAACTTGATAATTTTACATAGTTACAAACAAGTATGTTTTATGCAGTAATAAACGATAAACCTTTTATTCATGCGTATCTCAGTTTTAATTTGAAAATAAGATGTAAATAGGATTTTAATGGAATTAAAATATCACACTGAAGAGTTAAATATATACGTGTTTAATATTTTTTACTTCAAAGAAACAAAACAACTTGCATTTTCTCAGGTTCGAGCTTAGGCATCGATTTAATGATACATAAGTTTGGGTCCAATTTATCCGAAGGTTCTTCATCGCTTTCCTTCAAGTTTACATTCTGGTTTTCGTCAGTTTGTTTGTAGTTAAGCGCAAAGCTACACAATGGACTATCTGTGCTCCGCCCACCACGGGTATCGAAACCCGAATTCTAGCGTTGTTGGTATAATCATAATAAAGAAAAACAAAATAACCATCTTCATTTTAGATTAGAATTAAGTTGGATATCAGGGGATTCACTCTTGCTGTTTCCAAAAAAATATCTTTAACATTTTTGAATTTTAATCACTGTTGATCCATACCATGAGATTTAATTCGGGAATAAAATAAAGGGATTAGATCTTGTGACTTTAAATAATTTACACAGAGTAACCTTAGAAATATCGAAAGTTGAAGTGGAGTTAATTCATGCAACGTTTTATATT
>NW_013788702.1:0-624 GCF_000517525.1 Limulus polyphemus
AACAGATAGCTCAATGGACTTTTCTCTAAAGCAAACAAACAACCTGAAATCTGGTGTTACTACATTTTATACATATTTGGTATTTATGACCATAGTATAGGTCACTTAATTGATTTACAGGTGTTGGTTGGAGATGGTCCAACCATATAAGTCCTCACATGTGTTTGGCTGGTCCCCTCCTCCTACCATGTACTGGATGATAAATTTCCAATGCTGCCAGGTTTTGGACTGGAGATGTTTCCCCAAATTGATCTTCCAACTGTCCTCTGGATGCCAGTTTCTGGTGTTATTTGAAGTTGAATGGAACACATGATTACTTGTATGTGTAAGGCTGGTGTCCCTGTTCCTACTGCAGATTGGATGCAACATTCCCATTGCCACTAGGTTTTGGACTGGAGATGAACACCTCTTGAGCATTCCTTACTTCCTACCATCTTCTGGATACCAGTTCCCGGTGGGTCTGGTGTTGGTTGTGTTGGAGGTGCACACACATGCAGAGTTAAATTCTTGGTACTGACGCTTATATTCATGTCCAGTACCTGTTTTTGAGGTGAAAGGTAGAGGATCCTCTTCCTACCACAGACCTGATGTACAATTCCAGATGTTGCTGGGTGTTCATTGAGG
>NW_013788703.1:0-766 GCF_000517525.1 Limulus polyphemus
TCTGGTGTCTTCTTATTTACAGTACACAGCATTGTTAAATCTTGTGTCTTCTTATTGATAGTACATAGTATTGTTAAATCTTATGTTTTCTTATTGACACTACAATGTGTTGTTAAATCTTGTGTCTTCTTTTTGATAGTACACAGTATTGTTAAATCTTATTTCTTCTTACTCACAGTACATAGTATTGTTAAATATTGTTTTTTTTTATTGACAGTACACAGTATTGTTAAATCTTTTGTCTACTTATTGACAGTACACAGTATTGTTAAATCTTGTGTCTTCTTATTGATATTACATAGTATTGTTAAATCTTGTGTCTTCTTATTGACAGTACACAGTATTATTAAATCTTGTGTCTTCTTATTGACAGTACACAGCATTGTTAAATCTTGTGTCTTCTTTTTGATAGTGCACTGTTTCGTTAAATCTGGTCTCTTCTTATTGACAGTACACAGAATTGTTAAATCTTGTGTCTTCTTATTGACAGTACACAGTATTTTTAAATCTTGTGTCTTCTTATTGATAGTACATAGTATTGATAAATCTTATGTTTTCTTATTGACTCTACAATGTATTGTTAAATCTTGTGTCTTCGTTTTGATAGTACACAGTATTGTTAAATCTTCCGTCTTCTTATTGACAGTACACAATATTGTTAAATCTTGTGTCTTCTTATTGACAGTACACAGTATTGTTAAATCTTGTGTCTTCTTATTGACACTATACAGTGTTGTTAAATATTGAGCTTTCTTATTGACAGTAC
>NW_013788704.1:0-620 GCF_000517525.1 Limulus polyphemus
GAGTAGAGAGATTTAACAGTTTACCCAACTTATTGATAAATCTGCTTGATTTATTCAACAAAATACGAGCTCAGAAATCAGATATTTATTGAAAGTTATGATCGACTGCGCAGTCTCCATCTCTTTGCTGTCCCTAATTTAGCAGTGTAAGACTAGAGGGAAGCCAACTCTTGGGCTACTCTTTTTACAACTCTTTTAGTGGGATTGACCGTCACATTATAACGCCCCACAACTGAAAGGGCGAGTATGTTTGGTGTGATGGGGATTCGAACCCGCGACTCTCAGATTGCGAGTCGAATGCCCTAACATTCTTAGTTAGATAGAGTACACGTATGTTTGGTGTGACGGGGATTCGAACCCGCGACTCTCAGATTGCAAGTCGAGTGCCTTAACGTACTTACGTACAATACAGTACATTGCACATATAGCATTGAGCCCGTTTAGAACTCTCCCAATACGGACTCGGTCCAAAGGACCGACCACGTGACCATTTTTACTTGTTTATAGTTTTAATACTATAACGTTTAATACAGACTTTTAGTAAATATTACAAGTCATTTGTACACAAAATCAGTTTTGAGGGAATTATTTTTACTAAAGATTTATCCGTGAATGTATCT
>NW_013788705.1:0-623 GCF_000517525.1 Limulus polyphemus
GTCTCAACAGCTAAGTGTAAAATGCTAAGCACACATAGTGTCTACGTGACAGGAAAGGTGGACAGCCAAAGGTGCAACTTTGTCATACATTCTGCATCTCAGTAAACACTTGTGAGTATCAAGGTGCTGGATCACAAAGGAGTACCAGAAGCTGTACGGAAGCTCTGTGGTGTGACAGAACATTCTGCAAGGTTGTGGGGACCAGTGTGGGTAACTATTGAGCTCATGGGCATAAAGGACAGACAAAGTATACTTGGCTGACATTGAAGACGAATGCATATTAGGGTTGGACTACTTACTACCGAGGAAGTGTGTAATTAATTTTGATAAAATGACGTTTGGGAACAACAAAGGCCAAGTTCTGGTAACTGTTAAAAGAGAGGTTGAACTAACCAGGTGCCATCAAGCTGAAGTCAAAGTGACGGAAGAAGTTGATGATGGTGAAGTGGAACCAGGTATAGATATTAAAGCAGCGCAGGAGAAAGATCAAGATTTGAAGCCAATAATTGATGTTCTAAAAGCAAGTGTTTTGCACCCTGCTTGGGAGAAGGTGTCTAGTCTAAGCCCTGTGACAAAGAACTATTGGGCACAATGAGACCAATTGAAGCTTGAAGATGGTATTC
>NW_013788706.1:0-328 GCF_000517525.1 Limulus polyphemus
GGGATAAATTAAAATTAGAAATAAAATCAAAATTTCTGCTCATATGTCCGAAGTAAAGCACGACTTACAACATTGGCTTTCTCTTAGCATGTATCCTGTAGGGCAGTCCCCACCTTTCTCAGGTTGTACATATGCTAAAGTAAGATACAAAATAGTTTATAGTTCATGTATTGACAACTTAAGAAACAACATTTTGCAATCTAACAAATTTAACTAATTCTACTCCCATATCTTCATCTTTTGTTTTATTTAATACAGAATAATTTTCCCGATTTTTTTAAACTTTTTGAAAGTAATAACAAGGTCATATTGGTGGTTTTTTAATAAC
>NW_013788707.1:0-623 GCF_000517525.1 Limulus polyphemus
TTTTCCCTTCTATGTATTAAGATAAGTATTGTCAGTTTTCGTACCCATATATTAAGGTATATGTAAGTGTTAATGGTTTTCTTACTGATATATTACGGTATATGGAAGTATTGTTAGTTTACTCTCCTATGTATTAAGGTAAGTATTGATGTTTATTTACCCTTGTATTATGGTATATGTAAGTATTGCTAGTTTTCTTACCCTCGTATTATTGTATATATAAGTACTGTTAGTTCTCTTGACCATATATTAAGGTATATGTAAGTATTGTTAGTTTTCTTACCCAAATATTATGGTATATGTAAGTAAGTATTGTTAGTTTTCTTATCCATGTATTATTGTATATGTAAGCATTGTTAGTTTTCTTACCCATGTATTAAGGTATATGTAAGTATTGTTAGTTTTTTGCCCTTGTATTAAGGTATATGTAGGTATTGTTAGTTTTCTTACTCTTGTATTATTGTACATGTAAGTATTGTTAGTTTTCTTACCCTTGTATTAATGTACATGTAAGTATTGTTAGTTTTCTTACCCCTGTATTAATGTACATGTAAGTATTGTTAGTTTTCTTACTCCTGTATTAAGGTATATGTAAGTATTGTTAGTTTCTTACTCCTGTATTA
>NW_013788708.1:0-622 GCF_000517525.1 Limulus polyphemus
AAGAGAAATATATATATATATATATATATATATATAGGCAGACCTTTACTAATAACTAAACTATTGGCTGAACTTCATTCTTAACAAATCACATACTTACACTGTTTACTCCGTTTAACTACATTAATAACAAATCAGATACTTACACTGTTTAATCTGTTATAATCCATTAATTACAAATCAGATACTTACACTGTTTAATCTGTTATAATCCATTAATAACAAATCAGATACTTACACTGTTTAATCTGTTATAATTCATTAATTACAAATCAGATACTTACACTGTTTAATCTGTTATAATCCATTAATAACAAATCAGATACTTACACTATTTAATCTGTTATAATCCATTAATAACAAATCACACACTTACCCTATTTAATCTGTTATAATTCATTAATAACAAATCAGATACTTACACTGTTTAATCTGTTATAATCCATTAATAACAAGTCAGATACTTACACTGTTTACTCCGTTTAACTACATTAATAACAAATCACACACTTACACTATTTAATCTGTTATAATCCATTAATAACAAATTCAGATACTTACACTGTTTAATCTGTTATAATCCATTAATTACAAATCAGATACTTACACTGTTTAATCTGTT
>NW_013788709.1:0-624 GCF_000517525.1 Limulus polyphemus
CCAACAATGTTTGATGAGGAAATGTCCCAGCTAGAGGAAGTATTCAAGCATTTGAAACCAGCAAACCTCAAACTCCATCCCAAGAAATGCCACTTGTTCCAGAAAGAGGTGCTTTACTTGGGTCACATTGTAAGTGAGCATGGTGTGCGAACTGATCCAGACAAGGTGAATGATTGGCCAACACCAGACAATGTGGGAGAGTTAAGAAGTTTCTTGGGACTCTGTACCTATTACTTGAAGTTTGTGAAGGACTTTGCAACTATAGCTGCTCCACTACATGATTTAACAAAAAAAGGCCAGAAGTTTGAATGGACAGTTTCTTGCCAGCATGCTTTTAAGACATTGAAAGAAAAATTGTCCTCAGCTCCTCTTCTAAAGCTTCCAAATCTCTCACTACCATAAATGCTGGATTGTGATGCTAGTAATGTCGGAATTGGAGGAGTGTTATCTCAGAAAGTGGGCGAAAACAAACATGTGGTGGCCTACTTCAGTAGGGTCCTGAGTAGACCCTAGAGGGACTACTGTGTAACACAGAGGAAACTCCTTGCTATAGTAAAGAGTCTGACATATTTCCATCCTTACCTATATAGAGCCAGGTTTACCATCAGGACAGACCATGATGCA
>NW_013788710.1:0-1336 GCF_000517525.1 Limulus polyphemus
AACAACTCCAATCTATCGTGGTAGTTACACTATTGGATAATATATGTAAACAATCTCAAGCCTGTCGTGGTAGTTACACTATTGGATAATATATATAAAAATTACAAACCTAGCGTGGTAGTTACACTATTGGATAGTTGATATAAATAACACCAAACCTGTCGTGGCAGTTACATTGTTGGATAGTAGACATAAACAACCTCAAGACTGTCGTGGTAAATACATTATTGGTTAGTAGATATAAATAATCCCAAGCCTGTCGTGGCAGTTACATTATTGGATAGTAGATATAAACAACACAAACCTGGCGTGGTAGTTACACTAGTGGATAATATATATAAACAACTCCAAGTCTGGCGCAGCAGTTAAAGTATTGGATAGTAGATATAAATAACCAATCCAATAATGTATCTACCACGACAAGTTTGGAGTTGTTTATATCTCCTATTCAATAGTGTAACTAACACGCTAGGTTTGGGATTGTTTATATATATTATCCAACAATGTAACTTCCACGCCAGACTTGGGGTTGATTATATACATTATCCAATAGTGTAACTACCACGACAGGATTCGGATTATTTATATCAACTATCCAATAGTGTAACTACCACGCTAGGTTTGTAATTTTTTATATATATTATCCAATAGTGTAACTACCACGACAGGCTTGAGATTGTTTACATATATTATCCAATAGTGTAACTACCACGATAGATTTGGAGTTGTTTATATCTACTATCCAATGGTGTCACTACCACGCTAGGTTTGTGGTTGTTTATATCTACTATCCAATAGTGTAACTAGCACGCCAGGCTTGGGGTAGTTTATATATATATGATCCAATAGTGTAACTACCACGCCAGGTTTGTGGTTGTTTATATATATTATACAATAGTGCAACCACCACGACAGGCTTTGGGTTATTTATATGTACTTTCCAATAATGTAACTACCACGCTAGGTTTGGGGTTGTTTATATCTACTATTCAATAGTGTAACTACTACGACCGGCTTTGGGTAGATATAAATAACCCCAAACCTGTCGTGACAGTTACATTGTTGGATAGTAGATATAAACAACCCAAACGTGGCGTGGTAGTTACACTATTGGATAATATATATATATATAAACGACCCCAAACCTAGCGTGTTAGTTACACTATTGAATAGTAGATATAACTAATCTCAAACCTGTCGTCGTAATTATACTATTGGATAATATATATATAAACAACCCAAGTCTGGCGTGGTAGTTACACTATTGGATAATATATATAATGAACCCCAAGCCTGGCGCAGCAGTTAAAGTATTGGATAGTAGATATAAATAACG
>NW_013788711.1:0-625 GCF_000517525.1 Limulus polyphemus
CCTCAATCGTATCGTGACCTTCCTTGTAGTAAAATGCAACTCGTTTCCTTTCAAACTGATGGTAAACAACAACAGTATATAAACACCAAGTGAACTCCTTTTATAAAGCAGACACCTCGTGTCCGTTAAAGAATTCCTATAATATTTCGGTAAGTTTTAATATAAGGGATTAATAACTTTTGCATTAGACTGATGCTTATTATTTTTAACTTTCCATTAGCTTATGTTATAAAATTTTCAAACTTCCCCGAAAGTCTATTTACTATGATATATCGATTTGATAACGCTTATTCGTCAGACTTTCTGGCTTAGTGTACAGTGCCTTGCTAAAGTATTCAATCTACGAATAATGTCACATTTTCGTGATATTCAAATAATGTAAACAATTTTTAATGAACTTATCTGTATTCAAAACTCTAATGATCAAACATAATACTGTTATATGTGAAGGTGGTTGAATGTCAGCAAAACCTGCAAAGAAAATACATAAACTGGAATTTCCTAATAGTATAAGTATTCAGCTCCCTAAATCATTACTTGATGCAAGCACCTTTCGTAGCAATTACTGCTGTGAGTTTTATATGTATAGGTCTCTACCAGCTTTACACAAAGGAATGATGTTATG
>NW_013788712.1:0-618 GCF_000517525.1 Limulus polyphemus
CAACATAAATTAAATGATGAGATGAAAATGTGTTATAACGGCGCGTAGAAAGAACAACAATAAAATGGACCTACAATATTATTGACTATTTGCAAAAGTAACTATGGAGACGAGGTAATAAAATAAAAATCAAGTCAAGAACAACAACAAAATTTTATAAACCAAAACCTCTCGCTGAACATTGGTTATAATGTTATTTTCTTGTCAATGTTCCCATCTTCATTAAAAGGCGTAAGATGACAAAAACAAGATCTTGAAGAATCTATCTATATACTACTAAAACTCTGAGATCGTTTGTTCGTTTGTTTGCTTATTTTCTCAGTCAAAAAATCATTCACACTACCCTTCGTGCTCTTTATGAAACTTCATCGGGCCACGGGTTACCGAGTTAGCGCCGTTTTTCGGGTCACTTTTATGAAAATTTCTAGCATGAGTAATTTTACATCACACTACCGTTCGCGGTCTTTACGAAACTTCTACGTTTAAATCTATTTCCCTGTCAATGGTCCCATCTTCATTAAAAGACGTAAGATGACAAAAACAAGATCTTGAAGAATTTCTCAATAATGTACCTTGGTTATGGTAGGTAATTCGTAGAAAAATAAAGTATTACTGTTT
>NW_013788713.1:0-624 GCF_000517525.1 Limulus polyphemus
GACCTTTTCTCTACTGTTACTGACCTGTTCTCTACTGTTACAAACTTGATCCCTACTGATACAGACTTTTTCTTTACTATTACAGACATGTTTCCTATTGTTACAGACCTTTTCTCTACTGTTACAAACTTGATCCCTACTGATACAGACTTTTTCTTTACTATTACAGACATGTTTCCTATTGTTACAGACCTTTTCTCTACTGTTACTGACCTGTTCTCTTCTGTTACAAGCCTACTGTTAAAGACCCGGTTTCTACCCATATAGACTAGCTTCTTTTTACTTCCATATGAAAGTTACACGTTCAAATATTAAACGTGTGGTAATAGTTTTTTTAAGTTCCAAGGTTTTAGGAATTAAAGGTTTCTATTTTAGCTGCAACATGATATCTAATCAAAAACACCTTAGGTGTGAAAAAAATGGTGCAGCCAAAAAAGTATTGAGTGTGCGACTTATAGGAATGAAATCAAAATTGGCGGCTAAACTTGTAGCTATGATTATAGCATTGATAAGTATTTTACAGCAAATATTCATTCAATAGTTTGCGAGGCCGTGTATTTTTGTTCATCTTGGGGCATCGGAAGAAATAATGGTTGGAGACGGCTTGAATGGGTAATGAAGAAA
>NW_013788714.1:0-1484 GCF_000517525.1 Limulus polyphemus
ATTAAACATTCACATCCATATATATATCGAAAGTATTTATTTCTGATTAAACATTCAAAAAGATATATAAATATGGTAAAAAAAAACTTCTGATTAAAACTTCACAACGATATATATATGGTAAATAAAAACTTCTGAAGAAACATTCTCAACGACATAAAGATATATACATAGATTTGGTAAATAAAAACTTCTGAATAAACATTTACAACGATACATATATATGTATATATATAGTAAATAAAAACTTCTGTTTAAAAATTCACATCGATATATATAAATGTATGGTAAATAAACACTTCTGATTAAACATTCACACGATATATATATATATGGTAAATAAAAATTTTTAATTAAACACTTACAAGGACATATTTATATATACATGGGAAATAAAAACTTCTGATTAAACATTCACATCGATATATATATATGGTAAATAAAACTTCTGGTTAAACATTCACAACGATATACATATACATGGTAAATAAAACTTCTGATTAAACATTCTCATCGATATATATACATATAAGATAAATAAAACTTCTTATTAAATATTCTCAGCGATATACATATACATGGTAATAAAACTTCTGATTAAATATTCACATCGATATATGTATGGTAAATAAATACTTCTGATTAAACATTCACACGATATATTTACACATGGTAAATAGAAACTTCTGATGAAACATTTACAACGATATATACATATATGGTAAATAAGAACTTTTTATTTACCATATATATATTTTATCGTTGTAAATGTTTAATCAGAAATATCGATGTGAATGTTTAATCAGAAGTTTTTATTTACCATATATATAAATATGTCCTTGTAAGTGTTTAATCAAAAAATATATATATATATATGGTAAATAAAACTTCTAATTAAACATCCACATCGATATACATATATATATATGGTAAATAAAAATTTCTGATTAAACATCCACATCGATATATATACATATATGGTAAATAAAAACTTCTGATTAAATATTTACATCGATATATATATATATATATATGTGGGAAATAAAAACTTCTGAGTAAACATTTACAACGATATATATATGGTAATTAAATCTTGTGATTAAACATTTAGACCGATATATAGATAAATAGATGGTTAATAAAATATTCTTATTAAAAATTCACAACGACATATGTATATATGGTAAATAAAAACTTCTGATTAAAAATTCACAACGATATATAAATATGGTAAATAAAAACTTCTGATTAAAACTTCACAACGATATATATATGGCAAATAAAAACTTCAGATGAAACATTCTCAACGATATAAAGATATATACATATATTTGGTAAATAAAAACTTCTTAATAAACATTTACAACGATACATATATATATATATATAGTAAATAAAAATTTCTGTTAAAAATTCACATTGCTATATATGTATGTATGGTAAGTAAAAACTTCTGATTAAACATTCTCAACGACATATATATA
>NW_013788715.1:0-740 GCF_000517525.1 Limulus polyphemus
CGAATGACGTGTCATTGTTGAATTGATATTGTTGTGGTAATTATAAAACAGCAAATAATAATATGAAAAAAAAAAGCGCCAGTATTTCCACTTTCCATCATTTGTCCAGAGAAACATGAATTTATGGTCCATGAATGTGATTTTTCATGCCGATTCCAAGATTCTCGTCATTTACAAATACGCACCTTAGTACACATGGGAGTTTCTAACAGAACTGGACTTAAACTTCAAACTCCACCTAACTCTCCTATATAGTTTCACAACAAAACGTCATAATCACACCCCATTTCCATAGAAGACTTTTTAATTCTAACTACTGATTGTAATGGTCACGAACTGTTGATAAAAGAAAGTGTACATATTATGAACGAAAATCCAAGTCTCAATAGAAATTTAAACTATTTTCCCCTTGCTTTATTCAAGTAGCTCTAGTTTTCTAACACTATTCATTCTATTTTGATATTAGTAATTCATGTAAAGGTTGTTCAGTTGTCATTTTCATAGATTTGCCGAAGATAGTATATGTGTAATTCCGAAACATTCATTAATTAAATGTGTTTACAATTTTTTCCGTTGCTCTACTATTCATTATTAGACTTCGTTGTCCACCAAATGTATCAGTTACTTCTTTTGTAGGATTAGGAAGTTTTTTTAGCATCTGGTGGTGGCCTTTGGCGTCTGGTTTCTACGTTTAACCTGAGCATTTTCTTGTTTTCACAGCAAAGAAAATAATTATTAGG
>NW_013788716.1:0-624 GCF_000517525.1 Limulus polyphemus
GGTGGTTATGAATTCGGTAACTAGACTTACACCTAGGTATTCGTGGAGATGTTGTACCAAATAACGATACAGATGAGTATGGAGGTTATAAATTCGGTAACTAGAGCTAAACCTAAGTGTTCATGGAGTAATTGTACCAAGTAAGGCTAAAGATGAGTATGGTGGTTATAAATTTTGTAACTAAAGTTACACCTAGGTGTACATGGAGTAGTTGTACCAAATAAGGCTAAAAATGAGTATGGTGGTTATAAATTCGGTAACTAGAGTAACACTTAGGTGTTCGTGGAGTTGTTGTACCAAGTAAGGCTAACGATGAGTATGGTGGTTATAAATTAGGTAACTAGTGTTAGTCCTAGGTATTCGTGGAGTAGTTGTACCAAATTACGCTACAGATGAGTATGGTAGTTACAAATTCAGTAACTAGAGTTACACATAGGTGTTCGTGGAGTTATTGTACCAAATAACGCTAAAGATGAGTATGGGGGTTATAAATTCTGTAATTAGAGTTACAACTAGTTGTTCATAAAGTAGCTGTACCAAGTAAGGCTAAAGAAGAGTATGATGGTTAAAAATTCTGTAACTAGAAATACACCTATGTGTTCATGGAGTAGTTGTACCAAGTAA
>NW_013788717.1:0-621 GCF_000517525.1 Limulus polyphemus
TTAATCCCATTATTTTTGTGAACCTGAAGCATATATATATATGCATTATATAAAGGGATATTTTTCTACCCCCACCCCTTCTTCTCAATAAATTAAACCTAAATTAAATACCCATATTAAAAATTCATTTTTGATGTTAAGTAATGGAAATTCTAATACATTAAGTAAGATCTCATCATGATGTGAAATATTGGAAAAACAAAGGACTAAGCGTGATGTTTGACACTGTTCTATAATGAAACTTTCTGTCTATAAAACTTTAACCTACATTTTGCATCACCTTTTCTTCATTCTCTTGTTTCAGACCTTTACTAGCTTCTTCTATTCCCTGCTTAACTACTTCTGCCATACTCTCTAATAACTATGAAAAACAACATAAAACAGTATTATTATTTTCATTATCTGCTTATATATATATATATATATATATATATATTCACATACACACACACTATAGTTTCTACTAATTCTCTGAAATTGAAATAGGTCATTTTGACTGACCTTGCAATTACCAAGTGACCATGAAACTATACATACTATAACTATGAATGTATTAGCCCCCCAGTGGCTAAGCAGTTAAGTCTGAAGGCTTATAATGCTAAAAACTGGGTTCTGCTGTAC
>NW_013788718.1:0-1064 GCF_000517525.1 Limulus polyphemus
TGTGCAGTGAAAGAATAGATAAATTTGTTTTTACAGATTATTAAGTACAGTGACATACAAAAACCATTCTCCATTAATTAAGTTAGACTTAATATTGAATATACAATTTATTTTGGTTGTAAAGTATATTCTGTAATGATAAACAGCCCCCCCCCCCCCTGTAGCACAGCGGTATGTCTACGGACTTACAATGATAGACTCCGGATTTAATAGCCCATTGTGTAGTTTGGTCCTTAATTACAAACAAACAAACAAACATAATATCGAAACTGTTTTAACATAAATTGTTCAAATTTACATAAATTCAAAATAGTATACTATAATTTTGCTTTTGTAGTAGTACACCTTATAATTATTCAAACATATGTTGGTTTAAATATTTGTTGATATTTAAAATTTTCAAAACCTTACTTTATGTACACTCATAAATTATAACATTTTAAGTTTTTTAGTTCACCAAAGCATTAGGTAATCAATACGTTTTCCCATACAAACGTACCTAGTTTATAACTGGAAAAAGGTTCTCTACAATTCTTGTATTTTGCAGAGTTCAATAGCAAATAAGTACTGTATCAATTTTGCTATATAGCGTTGACAATCATAATATGTCCTACTAAGGAAGATTATAAAGAGAAATTTGTAAATAGTTGTTTTTATCAATAAAAAGTGCTTGACAAAATATCTCAATTTTATTGTTTATACTGTTTTCATAATAAAAGAAATGGTCTATAAGAAATGATACATTTTCCCTTCACGTTTTATGAATGGCAGATATTATATGTAATGTAGACATACTCTGTATTTCAAATGTCTTTTTAACTTTTATTTACATAAAAACATTATTTTCTGTTATACTGAATATTTTAATCATTTCAGCCCCTACTTAGTGAAAAGTCGATGTACCACCAACTGTGAACTTTATCTTGTCAGCAGTCTAGGACATCGAAACTTAGGAACGCTGATTTGGGTCTTAGCCTTAATTCAAAGATCATATCACATGATTTTACACGTAAGAGGTCAGCTTCATTGCATGCTATCAGTTGCAATGCACCAGATTAAATAAA
>NW_013788719.1:0-624 GCF_000517525.1 Limulus polyphemus
AAGTATCAGTCATGTATGATAGAAACCAGTATAATTTATTGGCTATTCTTATAAACAGCAGTCATTTATGACTGAAACACAGTATAATTTATTGGTTATTCTTACAAATATCAGTCATGTATGACAGAAACACAGTATAATTTTTTATTATTCTTATAAATACCAGTCATGTATGATAGAAACACAGTGTAATTTAATGGTTAGAAGCTGAAATACCTGTCAACTGATGGGGAATGTTTAAACTTAATTAAAATAATGTAAGTTTAACAGCAATCATATATTTTAAAATAATAACTTCATAATAACAATAACTCAAAATTTTTAAATTATAACAAAGCTTCTTCATAAACAACATTTGCTGGTTGCTTTCTATATACAAATAAAGATTTTGTGAAATGATCCCACCCTTGAACACCCTACATCTCATTGACCATGAGAAAAACATGGTTGTTTGAAAAACAATCCAACAACTTTCATACTTTGACCTTGAATCCGATTAAAATATTCAACATTGTTTAAAGCGTTAACCTGCCAAGATTGTTTGAGATTGACTCAACAGGCTAGAAGTAACTAACCAACAGGCTTTAGAAAATACAAATAAGGTTCAGTTAAATTTTGACCATT
>NW_013788720.1:0-624 GCF_000517525.1 Limulus polyphemus
GACAGTACACAGTATTGTTAAATCTTGTGTGTTCTTATTGATAGTACCCATTATTTATAAATCTTGTGTCTTCTTATTGACAGTACACAGTATTGTTAAATCTTGTGTCTTCTTATTGATAGTACACAGTATTGTTAAATCTTGTGTCTTTTCATAGATAGTACACAGTACCGTTAAATCTTGTGTCTTCTTATTGAAAGTACACAGTATTGTTAAAGCTTGTGTCTTCTTATTGACAGTACACAGTATTGTTAAATCTTGTGTCTTCTTATTGAGAGTACACAGTATTGTTAAATCTTGTGTCTTCTTATTGACAGTACATAGTATCGTTAAATCTTGTGTCTTCTTATTGACAGTACACAGTATCGTTAAATCTTGTGTCTTCTTATTGACAGTACATAGTATCGTTAAATCTTGTGTCTTCTTATTGACAGTACACAGTATTGTTAAATCTTGTGTGTTCTTATTGATAGTACCCATTATTTATAAATCTTGTGTCTTCTTATTGACAGTACACAGTATTGTTAAATCTTGTGTCTTCTTATTGAAAGTACACAGTATTGTTAAAGCTTGTGTCTTCTTATTGACAGTACACAGTATTGTTAAATCTTGTGTCTTCTTATT
>NW_013788721.1:0-956 GCF_000517525.1 Limulus polyphemus
GCTCTGTCTTCCTGGTCATAATGGGACAAGTTCTTGGTAACACTGACCTGTCTTTCTGATTATAATGAGACATGTTCCTTGTAACATTGACCTGTCTTCTTGTTTATAAAAGACATGTTCCTGGTAACATTGACCTTTCTTCCTTATTATAATGAGCCATGTTCCTTTTAATAATGACTTGTCTTCCTGAGTATAATGAAACATGTTCCTTGGAACATTGATCTGTCTTCCTGGTTATTATGACATGTTCCTGGTAACATTGACTTGTCTTCCTGAACATAATGACATGTTCCTGGTTACAATGACCAGTCTTCCTGATTATAATGACCATTGTTCCTGGTAGCATTGACTTGTCTTCCTGATTATCATAAGACATGTTCCTGGTAACATTGACCTGTCTTCCTGAATATAATGACATGTTCCTGGTAACATTAACCTGTCTTCCTGGTTATAACTAGACATGTTCCCGATAACATTGACCTGTATCCTGGTTATTATGACATGCTTTTGGTAAGAGTGACCTGACTTCCTGATTATAATGAGACATGTTCCTGTTAACATTGACCTGTCTTCCTGATTACAAAGAGACATGTTCTTCGTAACATTGACTTGTCTTCCTGATTATAATAATACATATTCCTGGTACCATTGACTTGTCTTCCTGATTATAATAATACATATTCCTGGTAACATTGACATGTCTTCTTAGTTATAATAAGACATGTTCCTGGTAACATTGACCTGTCTTCCTGGTTATAATGAGACATATTCCTGGTAACATTAAATGGTCCTCCTAGATATTATGAGACATGTTCTGGTAACATTGACCTGTCTTCCTAATATAATGAGACACGTTCCTGGTAACATTGACCTGTCTTCCTGATTATAATGAGACATGTTCCTGGTAACATTGACCTCTTTTCCTGATTATAATGACACATGTTCCTGGTAACATT
>NW_013788722.1:0-1112 GCF_000517525.1 Limulus polyphemus
TGCTCACTACCGCGCTTGACTCAATTGTCCATCTTTATCTCTGCCTGTCTGCAATTCAATTCCAATTAATTTGTCTCACGTTATCCAGCACACTTATATAAAGGAATAGAGGGCGCCTAGCACAAACTGGATTATTCGTGATGTTCCCCGATCCTTGTAGAATATCATGACGTGTTACCAGTGTCACGTGACTACCACTGTCGTAACACTGCCCCTTCCTTAGTATTGTACGTCCCGTACAATAGCCACTTACATTAAACCGATAAACAATTAACAATAACTTAATTAAATGTCCAGAATTTACAAACACAATATTAAAATTCAACAAAGTCTGTTAATTTTACGGGATGTATCTTCTTATATACTGGTCTCCGTCTCGTTGGCTTCTGCTTCACGTGGGGTTCATTTGCTCCATCAGGAAATGTCCTGTTATCGGTGAAGGGAAACAGTGAAGCCCTTGATGAAGTTACTACCACTGATGTGACTGTTTCAAAACCGAGTCGAGTTTCTTCTTCAACAGTGGCTTTTTCAGGTGACACATCATCAGCAGCATCATTTGATCCATTGTTGACTTCGTCTTAACTGAAATGACCTGGACTGTGATAATGCCAAAGCCTGTTGGCATGCACCACCTTTGGCTTACCTCGCCAACCACATTTTATCTGGAAAGTCACTTCTGAAAGATGATCCACTATATCATATGGGCCTTCGCATGGAGATGACTTCCCTTTTGTCTTCCTGGGATTATACAACTACACCTTGTATCCAGTACAAAGCTGACTTCAGTAGAACTCTTATCATAACATAGCTTCATCGAATCAGCAGACATTTTCAAGTTTGAACGCACTTGATGGTGAATATCATACATCCTTTCCAATGACACTTTCACAAACTCTGACACATTTTCAGGCAACTCTTCGTAAGGTGGGCGTCCTGTTAACGGATCCACTGGCAACCAAAGTTCCCGACCAAACATCAACTTTGCTGGAGTGTATCCAGTGGCTTCATGCTCTGCTATCCTATAGGCCATCAACAGTGGAGGGAGTAAGAATTCCCAGTCATCTTGGCGACTATTACAAAAGTTTGCCAATTCCTGTCCCAGTGTCCAGTTG
>NW_013788723.1:0-625 GCF_000517525.1 Limulus polyphemus
AAAAACTTTGAAATTCATTTAGGAGGTGTTAGAGATTACACAAAGGAAATATGAGATTTTTGAGATGAGAAAAAGTATTTTTAATTTTAACATGAAAATTACTTTGCACAAGGACTTTTCAAAACAAATACTCAATGCATTCATGGACAAATCTTTATTCTATTTTATTAAAAATACTTCACTAAAAAATATGACTTTTTGTATGTGAAAGATTTGTAATATTAATTGAAAAGCTGCCAAATTTCGTGAAGATATTCTCACTATATTGAGAGCTATAAGTATTAAATCTATAAAGACTTTAAACAGAATACGAAAAGGTCATGTGGTCACTCAAATTGACCTAGCCCATATTGACAGTGTTAATGAGCATCTGTTTAATTCTGCTGTGTTAAGGGTTTATTTCATATTTTGTTTTTAATTCAGTGTTAAAGAAGTTTCCATGAATTCTGTGTTAAAAAGCATTCTGATGAAAATATTATGCACTTTTAATTATCATTAAAAGGATTGCATTGTATTGTAATGTATATTATGTCCTGATAATGGAGTTTTTATTTTTTAGTATGTTAAACTGGATATTACTTATGTTAATGGGTTTTACTTTGTGTATTGTATATCGCTTTAAATA
>NW_013788724.1:0-624 GCF_000517525.1 Limulus polyphemus
ATATATATATATATATATATACTGGGCGAGTCAAAATTCATGATTTTTCCCTATTGTTATATTAGTTCGTCAAGAACTTAATGTCGCTTCTTTTTAGATGAAAAAACCCGAACAACTTATATATCTAAACAAAACATCTCTTCATTGACAGTTCGCTGTGGATTGAGAAGTTCGAAATGAATTACTCCTTTGATGTCCCACCAAATCTAAAGCATCACTTTCAGCGGATGAAGTCCAGCTTTTAGGATCGGAAGTGGTTTTTGTCTAGGACCGAACCATTGTTTTTGGTGTTTAATATTCGCATAATGAATCCATGTTTTATCAGCGGTGACAATTCTGTCCAAAAATGCTTCACGGAAGAGACGAAGCAATGTTCACACATTGGAAACGATGATCATCGGAGAGTTCGTGAGGTACCAAAACACCTTCTTTATGGAGTTTTCCCATATTCCTTAGACGTTTACGTATTGTTTCATGAGAGACACGCAATTTCAGGGCCCATTTCACGATGTTTATTTGTTTGTTTTTAACTATACACAAAGCTATAAGAGTGCTATCTGTGATCTGCCCATCACGGATATCGAAACCCGATTTCTAGCGTTGTAAATCCGCAAACATACCGCT
>NW_013788725.1:0-624 GCF_000517525.1 Limulus polyphemus
AAGAAGTACAAATGGAAAACATTAGTAATTTTAAAAGCGAATTAGATACGTTAAAGGACCACTTATTTACACAAGGAGGATACATTAACCATCGACTTAATCAGCCCCAGACAATGACAAGCCCCTTACAGACCCTGCAGCTAAACCCTAATGCAGACATATTTAGTCCCTTTAGAAGTCACATCCCAGATATGAATGCCAGTAATAGGAGTGATCCAGTACGAAGGAAGCCACAGGAATACGATGGGAAAGCACCGTGGGAAGCATATAGAGCACAGTTTGAGCTACTGGCAGAGATGAACAGGTGGACAGAGGAGCAGAAAGCAGTATATCTGGCAACGAGCTTGAAGGTACAACCACTGGAAATACTTGGACAGTTGTCAGCAGACGACAGGCACAACTATAGAGCACTGGTAGCGGCTCTAGAACTCAGGTACGGAACCCAAAATCAGTCAGAAGTCTACAGGGTTAGGTTTAGGAAAAGAGTTCGTGCTAAAGGGGAGAGCCTGCAAGAGCTGGCACAAGACTTGGAAAGCATGGCACACAAGGCCTACCCAACTGCACCACCCGATCTTCTCAAGTTGTTGCTGAGGGATCAGTTTGTAGATGCATTGGACAGTCCAC
>NW_013788726.1:0-671 GCF_000517525.1 Limulus polyphemus
CTGGTTCCACTTCATCATCAACAACTTCTTCAGTCACTTTGACTTCACCTTGATGGCACCTAATTATTTCAACCTCTCTTTTAACAGTTACCGGAACTTGGCCTTCGTTATTCCCAAACATCATTTTATCAAAATCAATTACAAACTTCCTGGGTAGTAGATTGTCCAATCCTAATATACATTCGCCTTCCATGTCAGCCAAGTATACTTTCTGTCTATCCTATATGCCCATGAGCTCAATAGTCACCTACACTGGTCCCCACAATCTTGTAGAATGTCCTGTCACACCATAAAGCTTCTGTATGGCTTCTGGTACTCCTTCTTGATTTAACACCTTGATGCTCACAAGGGTTTGCTGAGACGCAGAGTCTATGACAAAGTTGCACCTTTGGCCATCCAGCTTTCCTGTCACATAGACACTGTGTGTGCTTGGCATTTTACACCTAGCTGTAGGAACTTTCATGATGGGGGTTGGTGGACGTCACTCAACACCAACCACTACTGGTCTCCTTGAGGCCGACTTGTTGGTAATATTCCTCCTACACTGGCTTCTCAAATGTCCGTACTTTCCACAGTTCCAACAACTTTTCTGGATACCAGCCTTTCCTGCTGTGGCACCTCCCCTTGTGTTGAAGTTTCCAGCATTGAGCTCTCTTGTGCCCAGGTTTATT
>NW_013788727.1:0-748 GCF_000517525.1 Limulus polyphemus
GGACATTTGACAAGAAGAAGAGAACTATATAAAAATAGTCTTTATGATCTGTATAGTGTAATAAATATCTGTATTTATGTTTAACTACTTCGAAAATATATATATATATATATTGTTGCGTCAGCTAGGTCACGTGACTAGTATCACGCCACGTCCTTCTCGAACCTTCGTGAATTGTCGGGAGACTACTAGATTGGGGGTAGTCTGGTATATATAAGACGGTCACAACGTGATGGAACAGTGTGTGTAATTGAACTGAGTATTGTTTAAGTCGAGAACGTGAGACATTCGTTGAGAATTATAGCGTTTGTTATAGCGTGACTGTTGAAATTAAGTGTATCGCAAAGTTATATTAAGAAAGAATAAACCAGTTTTATTTAAGAAAGGACTTGTGTCGCTAAAGTTTCATCGGAACGAATTTACGGAAAATTAACTAACGACTGGAGGCGTAACAAATTAGTGTCAGAAGTGGGATAAAAAAAAAATGGAAACGAGAAGCGGCAAATCAAACTACAGCCTAGCAGACTTGATGGCAGCAATACAGAAGCAGCAAAAGAAACAAAAAGAGAGACAACAGCAATTGCAAGAAAACCTGCAACAATGGCAGCTCGAACAACAAAATAAACAAGAAGAGAGATTACAGCAGTTGTTGGAGGAAAAAGAAAAGAAACAAGAAGAACGAGAAAAGAAACAGGAAGAGAGAATACAACAGTTGTTGGAGGAAAAAGAAAAGAAACAAGAAGAGAGA
>NW_013788728.1:0-624 GCF_000517525.1 Limulus polyphemus
CATTAGTAGATAAAATCTGAGGGCACTCAAACACGTGTACTATTAGATAAAATCTGAGGACACTCAAACACGTGTACTAGTAGATAAAATCTGAGGACACTCAAACACGTGTACTAGTAGATAAAATCTGAGAACACTCAAACACGTGTACCAGTAGATAACACCAAAAGTGGTTCATAGCATTAAGTCTGTTTCAGATTGTTAAACCAAACTTCTCAAAAGTTATACCTGCGCTCTTCCGTTCTCCGAAGGGAAATATCGTTTCTAATGAGCAAGATGACGTTAGGAGAAGAACATTTTGGCGGATGTAAAGTAAGAATATCGGTTTCCGTAAAGGAGATTCTTAATGAAAGAGGTACTTACCCGAAGGTGGGAGGTGGACACATAATTCACCTCCAGGGAGAGGTAAGGGTAGGAACAAGTATAAATAGAACGACAACTAACCGAAGCCTGGTTACTTCCGAGATAGCTGGAAAATTGTGATTAAGTTTGCCCCACAGAGTGCATCCGGAAAATTGGATTTCTATCAAGTCACTTGGATATAATATCTATCCGTGTGTGTTTGTATCAAGTCACTTGGATATAATATCTATCCGTGTGTGTTTGTATCAAGTTACTTGGATA
>NW_013788729.1:0-624 GCF_000517525.1 Limulus polyphemus
TCTGAGGGTCGCGGGTTCGAATCCCCGTCCCACCAAACATGCTGACCCTTTCAGCCGTGGGGCCGTTATAATGTTAGGGTCAATCCCACTATTCGTTGGTAAAAGATTAGCTCAAGAGTTGGCGGTGGATGGTGATGACTAGCTGCCTTCCCTCTCGTCTTACCCTGCTAAATTAGGGACGGCTAGCGCAGATGGCCCTCGTGTAGTTTTACGCGAAATTCTGAAACAAAACAAAAAAACGAGCTACTTATAACAATATAGAACAAGTTAAAAATTAATAAAAATCCTGTAACCCGAACGCTTTCGGAAGGTGGACCTTTCTTCTTCACGGTCAGTTTTTCTTCTTGAACCAACGTGTTTTTCTAACATCATGAATATCGAACTTCAGAAATGCTAATATGTCTTAGTTTTCAAAAAAAGTCCTAAGGTAACAGAAAAAAATGCCACACTGCTATATTAATGGAAACACGTGAAAAGCAACGGAAATTGGCTGAGAAAACTGTTCAGAAGAAAAAGAAGTTACACCAATTCTGATCCTAGAGAAACGTGTATGTATTGTGAAAAGTGATCCCATCTTGGATGAACTAAAGGAATCCGTCTTATCTGTAAGGACTGAAGTTCATA
>NW_013788730.1:0-1151 GCF_000517525.1 Limulus polyphemus
ATATTTATAATTTGAAACTGAGAATATCACATACTACTTAGAAAAACCTTTTGTAGATATGAAACATATAAGAGCAATGTAAGTGGGATACTACACATAGCTTTGGTCTGTTTATAAAAGTTGAATATTTCTATGATTTTGTCTCTCTTTCTTATCTCTCTCTTGATTTTATCTTGCAATTTTCTCTTATTTTTTGGTTTCTTTACTTGATTCTCCTCTCGACTCCATCAGCCATATGATAATAACATAGTGCCTTATTTTATCATACGCATAAGAAGAAAAATCATTGTTATAAAACTGATGGTACACTCTCGATAGTAAACAACATGTAGATTTAGCCTAAATCATTTATTTCAAATATTTCAATATCTAACCTATATAAAAACAAGTTGAGTCACGTCACGCTTGATTTTTCTGGATTTCGCGAAATAGAAGAAGCCATAAAAGTCAAAATGCATTTATCCAGAGAGAATAGTTCCATTGCTATCTGCCCACTTCGATTTCTGGTGATACATTTCGTGGAATTATTTTGGTTTTAAGTAAATACATCCTTTATTCAAATAAAGTGGAGTTTGATATTATGGGTTAAAATCATTACCATTGGAAACTATGGTTATTTTGGTCAATCTTAACTTGTTTCATTATAAGTTGTTTAACCGAGATATTAACGACATTTTCGGCTGTGAAGTTTTAAAATACATTTTTCTTCTAAAAGAATGACATGGTAGAAAACACGTTATTAGAGAGTATATTTCAGTAACGATAAATACAAACAAAACTAAAACCACAATTTCTCTTGATTTTCTGAAAAAAAAAGTTTTTATCATTAAACTCTAAATATGGTTTATTAATAAGTTTACGGACTTACAACGCTAAAATTCTGAGTTGGACACATCAGATAATCCAATGTCGCTTTGCTCTCAAACAAATAACTAACCAATGATTATGACATAACAATTTAATATTAAGCTTAAATTAAGTTTGAAAGCCGTCGTTAATTTAATATTAAAGTTTCGAGTTGTTTCGTGTAGTGTGGTGTTAAGAAATGTTTATGAATGACATTTTATATGAGAAGAGATAGAGAAGTTTAAGGGATTTCTGTTTATACACACGTTTCAATATGAAATACTGTGATTGTCTAGTGCTCACCC
>NW_013788731.1:0-625 GCF_000517525.1 Limulus polyphemus
GTTTATAGCACACCAACTATAGCGTTGGTAATATTTATATGCGTGTGGAGAGTTTCTCGAAAATTCAGATTACGTAACAATACAAAGCTACGTTAGCGTTTACGTACACACGTATATTGTTGATTCTTACACTACAGAATCTTCTACAACTTTAGAGAATAGGCGGAAGTTTTGCAATACATATTTAACAGTATAATTTATGTACATTTATAAATATAAATTAAATTTAAACAAACATTGATATTAAGATAAATATATAACAATAAATCCGTTACAACTCCCTCCTTAGAGAATTAAAAATTGGCGTTAGACAATGTTTAACTAAGGTATTATATAAATAAACATTGACAACAATACATTAAATATAATACATTTTCCAAAGGATTACAAAACTTCAATAACAATTACAGTATAGAATACAACCAATACAAATCACCTTATTATCATAAAATTACATAGTACATGAAAGTACATCAGCACAAATGTTATCAACCCTTTTGATATGGATTATCTTCAAACCATATTCTCGTAGTGATAAACTGCAATTTAACTGTCTTCTTTCTTTGTTTTTCTTTCTTGGACCTTTGTTTCTGTCCACACTATTCCACATGCCCTTTTGCCATTA
>NW_013788732.1:0-697 GCF_000517525.1 Limulus polyphemus
TAAATGCGTTACGATTATCAAACTGAACAAACATTTCAGGACACATTTTTCATCATGTTTCCATCGCCAAGCAGAAATTCAAAAAAAAATCATCGTGTGGAACATAGCAGCTGATATTACAACAGTAAAAAACGAAGGTGCTTAGATAAAACAAGGTTTACAAAACAAAGTTAAATGTTACTGATTAGCACGTGGATCTCACTGAATAAATGTCGTATTATTTAGCTATGTTTAGTGTTAACACTACTCCATGACGTGAATAGAGTCATTCTAACTCTCTACAGCTTGTTCACTGTGGTAGTGTTGATTTTAACTTTATTGGAGTTAATCCATTACTGACAAATTTGGTGTGTGGTGAACTTTAAACAGTTACAGCTCTCGCTCAAAATCTGGTGAACGGTAAACAGTCACAGCTCTAGCTCACAATCTGGAGAACTTTAAACAGTTACAGCTCTAGCTCAAAATCTGGTGAACTTTAAAACAGTCACAGCTCTAGCTCAAAATCTGGTGAACTGTAAACAGTCACAGCTCTAGCTCAAAATGTGGTGAACTTTAAAACAGTCACAGCTCTAGCTCAAAATCTGGAGAACTTTAAAACAGTCACAGCTCTAGCTCAAAATGCGGTGAACTTTAAAACAGTCACAGCTCTAGCTCAAAATCTGGTGAACTGTAAACAGTCACAGCTCTAGCTCAAAAT
>NW_013788733.1:0-624 GCF_000517525.1 Limulus polyphemus
GTGGAATTTATTATTAAACACTCATACTTTATGTAATTTCATATGTTATCAGTTCTCTTGAAATTTCTTATTAAACACCCATACTTTATGTAATTTCATATCTTATCAGTTTTCGTGAAATTTCTCATTAAACACCCATACTTTATGTAATTTCATATCTTATCAGTTCTCGTGAAATTTCTTATCAAACACCCATACTTTATGTAATTTCATATCTTATCAGTTTTCGTGAAATTTCTTAAACACCCATACTTTATGTAATTTCATATGTTATCAGTTCTCGTGAAATTTCTTATTAAACACCCATATTTTATGTAATTTCATATCTTATCAGTTTCTCTTGAAATTTCTCATTAAACACCCATACTTTATGTAATTTCATTTCTTATCAGTTCTCGTGAAATTTCTTATCAAACACCCATACTTTATGTAATTTCATATCTTATCAGTTTTCGTGAAATTCATCATTAAACACCCATACTTTATGTAATTTCATATCTTATCAGTTATTGTGAAATTTCTTATTAAACACCCATACTTTATGTAATTTCATATCTTATCAGTTCTCGTGAAATTTCTTATTAAATACCCATATTTTATGTAATTTCATGTCTTATCAGATAG
>NW_013788734.1:0-3120 GCF_000517525.1 Limulus polyphemus
TTACTCCTCCTCCTCCTCAGTTAAAACATGCCAAAGCCGGGACTGAAATACTTTAATAGTCTTATCACATAAGTTTATATTACTACACTTGTTATCAGAGCAAATTAAGCATTTTAATAGCCGTTTCATACAAACATCCAAAGCGATTCAAATGTTTACCACACAGAGATTAGTAACACATTGTTCTTAATAGGTTAGTTCACAGGGTTTGTACTTTTGGTATACTTTTACACTTCTCGATCTGATGGAAGATATCTATATTGATATATTAGTACTGTCTGTTGTATGTCCATGTAACTACTTCGCAGGATGTGGATGGATCTTCACCAAAATTGGTATGGAGGTTCATTAGGTCAATGCGGGGGTACATACAGATTTTCAGTTTTGCATTTTGCGTTTTGCGGATTTTTGTGGGTGTTTTTGCGTTTTTTACCACTACCTCACCTCCTGTGGATGTATCTTCACGAAATTTGGTATGGAGGTTCATTAGTTCCGTGGGGAGATACATACAAATTTTCAGTTCTGTTGAATTTTGCGGTTTTCATGGACATTTTTTGCGTTTTCAACAGGGGGCGAAGTAATGGTAAAAAACGCGATGGATCTTCACCAAATTTGGCATGAAGGCTTGTTGGGTCGATGCGGAGATACGTGCAAATTTGTGGTTTTACATTTTGTGTTTTGCAGTTTTTATGAGCGTTTTTTACAATACATATAAGGGAAGCAACTTTTCATGTCCTAAGATAACCTTTCATTAATCATGAATTTACATAACTTCCGTCAAGGGAATGGGTACTCCAGCTAGTTTAGTAATATATTTTAATATATACTTAGTAATATATGTTGGTATGTATTTAGTAATATATTTTATTACATAATCATTCATATGTTTTAATATATGTAGTAATATTAGCCAATGTTTCAGTATTTATATGTGTGTAAATTTCCTGAAATATGGAATAACAAACCTCGTTTGTTTTCTTCTGGCAGAAAAGAAGAGAGGGGAGCATTTTAACCAAAAATTGGCTCTGGTAATTTGTACTGGGTGAATACTTTAACATAAGCCGACAAACCAGAAATCAGTAACTACAGTGCCATTTTAATCTATGAGATATTTAAATTTTAAACGTTAGGTTAACCTTTATGGTAGGTAACAGTAAGTTCCACACTTAATCCCATTCGTGGACTGACTCAATCTATATTTCAATGTGTATTGAAAACTTTTGCTACGAATTCCCTTGATGTTACAATATATCCTATAGTAAGATATTCCTTGTTTAATATATTATGTTAAATGAAATTTGATACAAATAGACTCTCCTCAGATGAAATATTGGGAGAGATTTTATAATTTACTTATTGTTTGATTTTAAACATAAAGTCATATAATAGGATGTCCCCCGGAAGGTCAGAGGTTAGTTTAAAGATCATGGTGCTAAAATTCACATATCCTATTCATTGTTGGCCCCTAATTAAATAAGCTCTGTGCTACAAACTCTCCTGTTTAAGATATCACTCAATACTACAATATATCTCATACTAAGATATCATTCAATTTGACAGTGTCCCAGGAATTCACTTTATGAATGATCTAAAATTTGATTGGCTCACAAAGGAATGTAACTGACGTTTGATTGCTTCGAATGCACATTTCTGCCTCTTTGTTGGTCAAGCTTAATTTCGCAAAATTTATTTATTTCAGTTAGCTATGAAATGTGAAATATATGGGTGGGGGTGATAGTACTTGCCCATCATTTTTGACGGGATATACACTAGTTTGTTACAAATGTCAGTTTTTGACTACCACATTGATTTATTCAGTACTTTTTGGAGTATTTAAAAATGTATTCAGCGTTCTACATTTAATGATGATTATAATATTTTAAGATAAAGTATGCCAAATCTCTCTTGAGTTATAATAGAACAGATAAAAAGTTTCAGTTCATCAATTTAAAATAGTTCACAAGAAACGAAACAGTCGTTGTTCAAGTATTTGATGACACAAACATTGTCTCGACCACTACTATGTCATATCTCAACCGGTCTGATAAGCCGTGGTGTTAGGCGAAAGGTCTCGTCGTTACTGTACAGAGCAGCTTTTTTGCGGTTGAGATTTTATTACGAAATTTACTATTCAATCAATCTTATTCACTGTATTTTTGTAAAACAAATTGCTACATATTCAGAATTGAAGCCATAGATAAATGTTCAA
Source organism: Limulus polyphemus (assembly GCF_000517525.1). Classification (NCBI taxonomy): domain Eukaryota; kingdom Metazoa; phylum Arthropoda; class Merostomata; order Xiphosura; family Limulidae; genus Limulus; species Limulus polyphemus. The sequence continues at coordinate 2,210 of NW_013788734.1, forward strand.
TCATTTCACCATATGTAAATAAAAATTGGATTAAAGTTATTTATAGAAAAGTTTGATAATACTGAAAGTCATCATATGTGTATTATGATACGATCTAAGGTTTCTTGATAACTTATAAAACTCACGAATGAAAATAAATAAGAAGGATGTGTGTGTGTTTGTGGATCGAACGTAATCAGGGATCTTGTAACCAAAAGAGTCATGGAAACAGAAACATTTTGATACAGAAACAGCTTAGTAGCGTGTGCTTAAAAAGCGGTTGGGATTATGGAACCACAATGGGCTATCTGTGCTGTGATCACCACAGGGATTGGACACCAGATTTTAGCATTATATGTCCTCAAGTATACCACTGAGCAACCTGGGGCAAAAATATTGATTTCATTCTAAAACATTAAATTAGTAAACATTTTGAACCCCACAGTGGTTATTTCATGTTACTTGACTTCCGAATCATCGACTTGTTATTATAACACTGATCGTCATTGTGTCCATATATTACATCATATTAAGTAATTTTACAATAGTACCTATTATAGCACTCAGTATAAGGAAAATAGGTAAAAATTACTCATTCTCTATATAAAACACATAAGGAACCTAACAGTAACTAGTGAGGCTAAACACAATTTAGGCGTTATATAGGAGGTCTCACTGTAGTGCATTTATTATCGTCAATTCCTTCCATAGCTCCTCCAAGCTGCGTTTAATCTCTCTAGCTTGTGATTATTACATTAACGTTAGTTCAGCTTTGTATTATCAACCATATATCCTCGTACACAGATATTTAGTTTTCGTTATTGTTCAATAATCAAGTCTTTTCGGTTATTGAACGAAAATATATTTCACTATAAGTTCTGTGGAATATATCTTAACATATTTTGTAACATACTTCTGGGCATAATCTAGTG
>NW_013788735.1:0-623 GCF_000517525.1 Limulus polyphemus
TTAAAAACGTCTTCGTGTGATAGTAGTTCATTGTTTGACATTGTTATGGTTAAAAACGTCTTCGTGTGAGAGTACTTCACTGTTTACATTGTTATGGTTAAAAACGTCTTCGTGTGATAGTATTTCATTGTTTTACATTGTTATGGTTAGAAACGTCTTCGTGTGAGAGTACTTCATTGTTTGAAATTGTTATAGTTAAAGCGTCTTCGTGTGAGAATACTTCATTGTTTGACATTGTTATGGTTCTAAACGTCTTTGTGTGAGAGTACTTCATTGTTTGACATTGTTATGGTTAGAAACGTCTTCGTGTGAGAGTACTTCATTGTTTGACATTGTTATGGTTAAAAACGTCTTCGTGTGATAGTATTTCATTGTTTGACATTGTTATGGTTAAAAACGTCTTCGTGTGAGAGTATTTAATTGTTTGAAGTTGTTATAGTTAAAAACGTCTTCGTGTGAGAGTATTTAGTTGTTTGAAATTGTTATAGTTAAAAACGTCTTCGTGTGAGAGTATTTAATTGTTTGAGATTGTTATAGTTCCTATGGAAGTACTTCATTGTTTGACATTGTTATAGTTAAAAAGTCTTCGTGTGAGAGGACTTCACTGTTTAAAATTGTTATAG
>NW_013788736.1:0-621 GCF_000517525.1 Limulus polyphemus
TATAGAAAATGAAAGAAATACTAAGTTCAGTTTTTAGATTCTTTAAGACCAAATCTATATAAAATATAGAAGGCTTGTTCTTAGTTTTATGCAGTTTTCACGGTAAGAATAATAAAATTAAGGACCATTAATAGTCCGTCTGCACGGAAAGGGAACTCTTAAGAAATAAATTGTTGTGTACTTGTTTGAGGAAAACAAAAAATCGCTTTGAAAAGTATTCTTTGTAAAAATTATTATCAGTTGTATTATGATGTAATTTCACAAAATGTACTGTTCATGAATCACACTACTCCGGTATATGGCGTTATATACCAGGATATTTGTTATTTTTAACATTTATCCAAATGGTCATATAAAGAACAGTAACAGAATTTGTACACTACAAATGTTACGTTATAGCTGTTGATTCCTGTTATCTCATTCTCTTTATAACTATCCAATGATGACAAAGGTTAGGTCAACTAAAGTCTAAAGGTTACGGAGGTTTGAAAGTGATTGAGTTTTTGTCAGCAGGAATGTACCATGAAGCAAATAATTAGTCAAAGGGTGAATATAGAAAGAAAAGAATGTGGTCGCCTTGGAAACTTAAACGTGTATGTGCTTCATGAAATGGTTTAAAAT
>NW_013788737.1:0-624 GCF_000517525.1 Limulus polyphemus
GCGTTCGTTGTCATAGCGTTTGTTTTAGCGCGATTGTTGAAATTAAGTGTATCGTAAAGTTATATTCGGAAAGAATAAACCAGTTTTATTAAGTAAGGACTTGTGTCGCTAAAGTTTCGTCGGAACGAATTTACGGGAAATCAATTAACAAACGAGACGTAACAATACTTTAAACTAATATTCTTTGAGCAAATATAATATTTTGTACTTCTATTACATCTTTTATTTGTATAGCTTATAGCTTGCTATTGTAATGCTTATAAGAATTTTTTAATCTGGTTGGAATTAAACTGCAAATTGTGTAATTATAGCTGGTAATTATACATCAAAGTAGTAAACCATTGGAGAGGGACAGAAACGTTATGGTAGAATACTGGCTGTGCAAGCCAGAAGATCTAGTTTCTAAAATACATCTAGGATTCCCTACATACAACTACATAGACACAGTAAGATGTTTCTGGCTGAGGAACGATTTTAAAAGACAATACTATTGTCCTGAGAATGACGTGAATCGACGTCGAAACATGTAGAGTGCCTTTTAAGACCGTTGATCGGTCTAAGAATAAAGACTTTAATTGTATATTAAACAACGTTTGATCGTTTGAGTATTTTAATATATTGTTG
>NW_013788738.1:0-624 GCF_000517525.1 Limulus polyphemus
ATTAAAATGAGGCGAATAGACATTAATCATTCTAATCAGACTGTGGTGTGGAAAATACTCTACAAACCACCCACAAAAGTTAAATTTTGATTCCAAGTGTGTGATTAAGTTCGAATTAGTAAAGCAAAACTTACATACTTTAATTTGGTGGGTATCTTGGTATGAACCCTGAGCCACGAGCTCCAAAAGAGCTCAGGAGCTCGTAAGAGACTGGGGGTGTTCAGAAGTAAACTTCTTTTTACCCTGCTTGCAGTGTGAGATTTAATTAAAGGAGCTGTGTGATAAAAAAATAATATTAACAATAAACTAAAGAATTGAGGCGAAAATATGAATAGGAATTTGAGACTTAACGGGGAGTGGAGAGTTTCAGCGAACATAAATTATATTTTGATTAAAATCAAATTCAAATTAGTAAAGCAAAACGTCAATTTAAGAAAGGATATATGCCTAGGTAGACAGAAGAAATATTTAAAATTCACAAGAGATTAGAAAGTAATACACCAGTGTAAAAACTGAAGTATACACCTGGAAAAAAGTTAAGCACCCCCGTGTTTTTTCAAGTGATTCAGATTCGACGTTCTTGTGACTGATTATAAATTACCATTCAATCTAAACGTGTTTATC
>NW_013788739.1:0-625 GCF_000517525.1 Limulus polyphemus
TCTTGTATTGCTGCCATCAAGTCTGCTAAGCTGTAGTTTGATTTTCCGCCTCTCGTTTCCATTTTTTTTTCGTTCCACTTCTGACACCAATTTGTTACGTCTCCGTTTGTTAATTAACTTTCCGTAACTTCGTTCCGACGAAACTTTAGCGACACAAGTCCTTTCTTAATAAAACTAGTTTATTCTTTCTGAATATAACTTTACCGATACACTTATTTTCAACAGTCGCTCTATAACAAACTCTATAACAACGAACTTCAACAATACGTGTCTCTCTGACTGCAGTTCAATTACTCACTACCTACACACACATTATTGTCCCCTCACGTTGTCACCCTCTTATATATACCAGACTACCCTTTATCTAGTAATCTCCCGCCAATTCACGAAGGTACAAGATATTTCCAGAAAGCAGGGGGCGTAACACTAGTCACGTGACCTCGTTGACGCAACAGTGGCATAACTAATATTGTACAAGAATGTAGACCAAAGTGTCCTTCAATAATAGGTAAGGAGGTATCTTGAGGTTACGATCTTTCCTAAACTTAAATAAAAATAACCAGTTACCTGAATAGTGATAGTAACTCAGGAAAAAGCTGGCATTACCCGAGAAGAACAGAATGTT
>NW_013788740.1:0-853 GCF_000517525.1 Limulus polyphemus
TCATGATTTAGTAGTAATAGTTTCTTTCTGATTTTCATGACTTAGTACTAATAGTTTCTTTCTGATTTTCATGACTTGGTAGTAATAGTTTCTTTCTGATTTTCATGAGTTAGTAGTAATAGTTTCTTTCTGATTTTCATGACTTGGTAGTGATAGTTTCTTTCTGATTTTCATGAATTAGTACTAATAGTTTCTTTCTGATTTTCATGACTTGGTAGTAATAGTTTCTTTCTGATTTTCATGATTTGGTAGTAATAGTTTCTTTCTGATTTTCATGACTTGGTAGTAATAGTTTCTTTCTGATTTTCATGACTTGGTAGTAATAGTTTCTTTCTGATTTTCATGACTTGGTAGTAATAGTTTCTTTCAGATTTTCATGACTTGATAGTAATAGTTTCTTTCTGATTTTCACGACTTGGTAGTAATAGTTTCTTTCTGATTTTCACGACTTGGTAGTATTAGTTTCTTTCTGATTTTCATGACTTGGTAGTAATAGTTTCTTTCTGATTTTCATGACTTAGTAGTAATAGTTTCTTTCTGATTTTTATGACTTGGTAGCAATAGTTTCTTTCTGATTTTCATGACTTGGTAGCAATAGTTTCTTTCTGATTTTCATGATTTGGTAGTAATAGTTTCTTTCTGATTTTCATGACTTAGTAGTAATAGTTTCTTTCTGATTTTCATGACTTAGTAGTAATAGTTTCTTTCTGATTTTCATGACTTGGTAGCAATAGTTTCTTTCTGATTTTCATGACTTAGTAGTAATAGTTTCTTTCTTATTTTCATGACTTAGTAGTAATAGTTTCTTTCTGATTTTCATGACTTAGTAGTAATAGTTTCTTTCTGATTTTCA
>NW_013788741.1:0-623 GCF_000517525.1 Limulus polyphemus
GGCTGAAAGGGTGAGCATGTTTGGCGGGAAGGGGATTCGAACCCGCGACCCTCAGATTGCGAGTCGAGCGCCTTATCCACCTGGCCATGCCGGGCCCCCTAATTTAGAAGTGATAGACCGGAGGAAAAGCATCTAGTCAACAACACCATCTGCCAACTTTAGGCTTATACATTATTAACAAATAGTAATATTGACCATCACATTATAACACACATGTGGCTATAAAGGGTAGAATGTTCGGCGATGGGGTTCGATCCCGCGACCTGCAAATTGTGAGTCGATTGCCTTAACCACCAGACCAACTTCATATACAAACTGGTTTCTCGGATACGTTTAACAAGTTCATCTCTAAGCATAGTAGTGCCAGTAGAGGGCACTATCAGAGCAAAATGCCAAACAATCGTACTAGTAAAAAGTACGAATGACTCATTTTTGTTATTGTTTGATAAATTATAAAAACAGCGTTATTGATAATATACACCTGGAAAAAAGTTAAGCACCCCCGTGTTTTTTTCAAGTGATTCAGATTCGACATTCTTGTGACTGATTATAAATTACCATTCAATCTAAACGTGTTTATCAAATGAAATTATGCATTATTGGGCACAAGAAAACAAGATTTT
>NW_013788742.1:0-1388 GCF_000517525.1 Limulus polyphemus
CTAGAGTTACCAGGAACAGTCATGATCCTTCTAGAAACTCCAGCGCCCATGCTTCCAGCGTCACATGACTTCCGCTGTCGTAGCAGTATGTTCTCCTTAAGGTCTTTGAACATCTATCACATCCTGTCCTTCCAGACAATCGAAACACACAGTTACAAAGCAACCAGCTCTAACATCCATAATCATCCGATACTATCCTTCAAACAGTCGAAACACACTGTTACAAAGCAACCATCTTCTATGTACCTTTTCTACAACTGTTAAAACTTAGTGTATGGCCCTCCTAAGGTTCATAATCATTGTTACAACCTATCTTTCCAGCAACCGGAATTCACGGCGACAAAGAAACCATCTTCTATGTACCATTTCTACAACTGTTAACATTTAATTAATTGTTAATGGGCTAAAAATCTACACCCTCCTAATAAATGGTGTATGCTTTTCTATGGTGTAACTTCAACCTTTATTAGAATACTAGGAATGCTCGACTGATAAACAGTTTATAAAATGTGCGATACTACATTGCAAATTGTCATCAATATTGGTATCGTAGTAGTTATAAGCTATTTTTAATAGAATCAAGTGATTTATGAGTTTCCGTTTTTTTCTGCAACGCTGTTTTAAGCAAGCTTTGTTTTCCAGTTGTATTACTTGACTTTATAGCGTCATAAAGAAAATTTTAATTATTACTACGAAATTCAACTTCAGTCTCATTGTAAAGAGTAAGTTTTATGTCACATGTAATGTTATTTTAACCGTTATAGCAAGAAAATTTCCATATGAACATTTTCCGCCTAAAAATAATTTCAAACATACAACGTATTTAGAACTTGTTATGGTCTTTATTTTCTGTCTCAATATCAATGTAAGTTTGTTTGTCTCTCTCGCTTATTTTCAGTAACTTTAACGTGTCTTTAAGCTCGGGTTTCTTTTGTTTTGGCTGTAAGTAATTTTATAGTGTGTTTTTCTCAATCAAAAGATTCCCAAAACAACACTTAAAAAAAGAATTATAAGAAAATGACTAAAGCGGTGTTTCGTCATGGTAAAACGACGAAACGTTCTGCCATTTTTATCCCATCCCATTTTCTCAGTTTTGGCTAATTGTTTTTGTTTTTCCTAGTTAAGGTAAGGTACTGTTGTAGGCTTTGTCTTTAATTTAGACGTTTATTTTTATTGTGAAGCCAGAGGTAGATTGGACATCACGTGATGAGCGCGTAGCTTAATGTACGGCAGTTTCAAAAAAGTATTAGATAATGTTACATATATATATTGTTACGTATCTGCTTGTTTGTTAATTTCCCTTAGAAATTCTTTCCGAGAAACTTCGGCCCGGCATGGCCAGGTGGTTAAGGCACTCGACTCGCAATCTGCGGGTCGCGGGTTCGCAT
>NW_013788743.1:0-997 GCF_000517525.1 Limulus polyphemus
ATAACAAACAGAATGAAACCTCTTATAATTCACGACAGCTAGACTTACTCTGTTCCAGATCGGTGCTATGATGGTAATTTTCATGTTAGGAGTGACATATTAACTCCGGAAAACCCAAGTAACAAAGATTTTGTTACTGTAGATTTAGAAACTGAGAACATATTAGATCGTATAAACTATAGTTATTAAGAAAGGTAGTCTGGCTGGAATATTATAAAATGGTTAACACAGGTTATAACAATATCATCATTTATGTATGACTTACACAGGTTATAACAATATCATCATTTATGTATGGTTTACACAGGTTATAACAATATCATCATTTATGTATGGTTTACACAGGTTATAACAATATCATCATTTATGTATGGTTAACACAGGTTATAGCAATATCATCATTTATGTATGATTTACACAGGTTATAACAATATCATCATTTATGTATGGTTAACACAGGTTATAGCAATATCATCATTTATGTATGAATTACACGGGTTATAACAATATCATCATTTATGTATGACTTACACAGGTTATAACAATATCATCATTTATGTATGGTTTACACAGGTTATAACAATATCATCATTTATGTATGGTTTACATAGGTTGTAACAATATCATCATTTATGTATGGTTTACACAGGTTATAACAATATCATCATTTATGTATGGTTAACACAGGTTATAGCAATATCATCATTTATGTATGATTTACACAGGTTATAGCAATATCATCATTTATGTATGGTTTACACAGGTTATAACAATATCGTCATTTATGTATGGTTTACACAGGTTATAACAATATCGTCATTTATGTATGGTTAACACATATGGTTTAGAGTAGGGTTGTTTTGTTCAATTAAGATGGATTCCTTGATTTTTCGTTTGTTTATGTTTGGTTCTTTGTTGAAAATCACTGTGTTTTTAATAGATATACTATGGTTTTTTTGAGTTGCAATTGTGTTCTGTGAAGCTGGTTTCCAATTTT
>NW_013788744.1:0-623 GCF_000517525.1 Limulus polyphemus
GTTTATACTTTAAAACATGCATAGCTTATAGTGTTAAATATGTATTGAGAAACTCCCGCCTATTCTCCAAAGTTGTAGAAGATTCTCGAGAGTAAGAATCAACAATATATGTATGCACATAAACGTTTAAATGTAGCGGCAGTATTGTTACGTAAAACTGAAATTTCGAGAAACCTCCATATGCCTATAAATATAACCAACGAGACTCGCCAAAAAAAAGAAGTATCTAATATTAGTTTGCTATGGTCAGTGTGCTATAAACTTTGGAAGGTATAACTGTGATTGTTATAAAACTTGTCAATCGGAAAACTTCAGATATTTGACAAAGAGCATTTACAAAGTTCGAACATTACAAATCATTTAACTTCAGTTGATTCATATCGGACATTTGTACCTTTACGAAAATATTATATAACTTCACAGGTAAAAGAAATTCGACCTGTAATCGGCGTGTTTGGCTGGTGAATAACGAAGGGCAAAGCTAGCTCCTGTGAAGTGAATTATACCTACGTCAACTCGTAATTAACTCGCTCATGGTGAACCCTCGATAAGATATCGAAGAAATTCCAGATTAGAAAGAAGGTTTTATATTGCTTATAGGTTTATGAAACTTTTGTTTATAA
>NW_013788745.1:0-622 GCF_000517525.1 Limulus polyphemus
CTATGTATAAGGCTTAAATTAATAATACAATTAAGCAAAACAAAATGTCATTGGAATTGACTAATGTTAAAACAGAGTATTTTTTAATAATATCTAAAGCTTTTTTACGTTATATATTATTTGCTTTTGACGTTAAAAAAGTATATTTTGACGTCATCTTTACTCTTCCTTTCACACCTTTATAATTCTATAATACTGAAGTATTATAAACAATTGGCAGCGCAGATAACACCGAATACTAGATACACATTTTACTGATACAGTTCTATGGTTGATTAGATAAATTCTCTATAATATAGATTATCATATGTATTACTATTTTTCTACGTATGTTAAAACTATAAAGTAGTAGTAGTATTCGCATATCAAAGTTAGCAGAATGGAAGTTCGATCCTTGATATCAGTTGGTGGATGTTTCCTGATTTCCTAAAGTTTGGAAACCTCACTGCTTATTTAACAACTTACGTCAGACAAAGAGTCAAGAAGGACACAACATATGAATAAACTAGATGAATTTACTATGCATTTATCTCTACATGTTAACTGCTTTATTTTGGAGGCAAACTAGGTTGTCTCATTGGACGTCGTTGGATCATGATTATTGATTCTTTTATTTTCTGGT
>NW_013788746.1:0-622 GCF_000517525.1 Limulus polyphemus
CTAAACAAACGTTGATATTAAAATATATGTATAGTAATAAATTCGTTGCAAAGGACATTGGGACTTTACTTTAATCTAAAGACAAAGTTATTGTAATACTAGTCAGTTAAAATAAGGAAGATAAGTCAAATGCAAAATTCAATAACCACAATATACTTCTCCTCGACATATCCGGACAGTTGTTTACTTTGCAAAACAAAATTCCCATATTCAACCAAAAAAATATGAAACACGAGATGAATATACCAAACTAACTTATTTCATGCCTTACGTTGTAAGCATTCTCAAAACACATGAAATCAGATGCAGATCAGAGCATAATGTTTTCTAATTTCGTAAAATGTCTGAAGTATTTTAAAAGTGGAAACATAGACTCATCGGTGATGGAAATGGGGGTAAACGCCGTTTACCTAGTTCTGAATTAGTATTTTCCCCCCATTGGTTAAGTTTAGTACCACTGAACTTGTTTATTAACCCTATCGTCACGGAACAAAGGCCATGTGATCGCGTTTGTTGACTTACATTCAAAATTTTATTGAACTACTATTTTATGAATCATGTCAAAATATTTGGTATGAAATTATAGACTATAATTCAAATTTTAGTATTATACATTAGTTAA
>NW_013788747.1:0-623 GCF_000517525.1 Limulus polyphemus
AGCTATATATATTTGAGCGCTTTATGTGTTTGCGTAGGATAAAATATTAGGACGATGTATGGGTTGTTTTCAATACTGTTGTTTCAATCGGAAAATGTATGGCGTTTATAAGGCACTGAATAGTTGCTTTAACCTATATTTTATACTTGTTCGTTTCTGATGTTCGCACAAAATTACACAAGTGATATCCACACTAATAGTCTGCAATTTTAAAATGGTATATTAGAAGGAAGGTAGCTGGCAAACATCACCCACCGCCAACTCTTGGGTTACTCTTGTCAGACCGAAGTTTAGCATGTTTGTGTGTTTATATACTTTTGAAATCGCGATAATACTACAAACTTCTGTTAAACTTAACACTGTCTGAAAGTGTGATTAAAATTATACTGAGTTAGACAATTCTACAAACTTCTGTTAAATTTACACTGTCTGAAAGTGTGATTAAAATTATACTGAGTTAGACAATACTACAAACTTCTGTTAAACTTACACTGTCTGAGAGTGTGATTAAAATTATACTGAGTTAGACAATTCTACAAACTTCTGTTAAATTTACACTGTCTGAAAGTGTGATTAAAATTATACTGAGTTAGACAATACTACAAACTTCTGTTAAACTTACA
>NW_013788748.1:0-623 GCF_000517525.1 Limulus polyphemus
AAAGAAGGTGTTTGGGTGCCTCACGAACTCTTCGAATGATCATCGTTTCCAACGTGTGAACGTTGCTTCGTCTCATCTGGTGCGTAATGCGTTTGAACCATAATCATCGTTTCCAACGTGTGAACGTTGCTTCGTCTCATCTGGTGCGTAATGCGCTTGAACCATAATCATCGTTTCCAACGTGTGAACGTTGCTTCGTCTCATCTGGTGCGCAATGCGCTTGAACCATAATCATCGTTTCCAACGTGTGAACGTTGCTTCGTCTCATCTGGTGCGTAATGCGCTTGAACCATAATCATCGTTGCTTTTTGGACAGAATTGTCACCAGGTGATGAAAAATGGATTCTCTATTCGAATATGAAACGACAAAAACAATGGGTCAGTCCTAGACAAAAACCACTTCCGACCCCCAAAACCTGGATTCCATCCGCAGAAAGTAATGCTTTGCATTTGGTGGACATCAAAGGAGTAATTCATTTCGAACTCCTCAATTCACAGCGAACTGTCAATGCAGAGATCTAAAGTCAGCAACTGAAACGTTTAAATCAAGCCCTTCATCAGAAGAGCCTTTCACTCGTTAATCGGAAAGGTGTTCTTCTTCTCCACGACAATACACGTCCACA
>NW_013788749.1:0-622 GCF_000517525.1 Limulus polyphemus
ATGTGTATAGTCATAAAGAATACACAAGATTTAACAATACTGTGAACTGTCAATAAGATGACACCAGATTTAACGATACGGTGTACTATCAATAAGAAGACACAAGATTTAACAATAGTGTGTATTGTCAATAAGAATACACAATATATAACAATACTGTGTAGTGTCAATAAAAAGCTGCATGATTAAACAATACTGTGTAATGTCATTAAGAAGACACAAGATTTAACAATAATGTGTACTCTCAAAAGAAATCAAAAGATTTAACAATACTGTGTACTGTCAATAAGAAGACACAATATTTAACAATACTGTGTACTGTCAATCAGAAGACACAAGATTTAACAATATTGTGTATTGTTAATAAAAAGACACAAGATTTAACAATACTGTGTATTGTCAATAAGAAGACACAATATATAACAATACTGTTTAGTGTCAATAAGAAGATACATGATTTAACAATACTGTGTAATGTCAATAAGAAGACAGAAGATTTAACAATACTGTGTACTATCATTAAGGAGACAGAAGTTTTAACAATGTGTACTGTCAATAAGATGACACAAGATTTAACAATACTTTGTACTCTCAATAAGAAGACACAAGATTTAACAATACT
>NW_013788750.1:0-622 GCF_000517525.1 Limulus polyphemus
AACTTTACGTAGTTTAAAGTAAATGCTGAGTCTTACAGCAAAAAAAAATTGAGTCTGGTAGTCAGATTAGGCTTCACAACTGCATTAAAATATTCTGCACTTGTGATACAGTAATACCATTGTGTATGAAATTAAAAAAAAATTATTTCAGTGTAAAATTGGAGAACTGTAGATAATTGAGAGAAATGGTTACTATTTATTTATAAATATTATTGAAATGATGTAGATTTTGGTTTTTAACTGTCCATTGTTTTCCGAGCCTGTCTACATTTCATGTCTGGTCTATATAACTAATTAGTATTTTTTAACAGCAAAGATGTATTTAAATGAAAATGTTAGCATAGTTCTGTTAAACAAGGTTATTATGTTGTTTGTTATTAAGATGCACCAATAAAAAGACTTATCTTTAATTGGATTAATTCTGTGTTCTGTGAAGAATATTTACGAACAGCATATACTTCAGCAGTATAAAAACTATGTTACTAAGTTCTTAATGAAAGTCAAGTCTTAAACCCAACATTTTCCAATTATATAAATATGTTTTGACTTAAATATTTCAAAAATTACTGAAGTGCTAAATGTATCTTGAAGTTTATTGCTTACTGGGGTATAATTCGTTTTC
>NW_013788751.1:0-868 GCF_000517525.1 Limulus polyphemus
ATACGCTTCAACGATATTAAAAAAGTGAATATATTGCTAGACTAAACGCTGTAACGATATTAAATATTAAATATATTGCTTGTCGAAACACTGTAACGATATTAAACAGTGAATATCATGCTTGAATAAACGTTGTAACTATATTAATCAGTGAATATCTTGATTGACAAAATGTTGAAATGATGTTAAACAGTGACTATTTTGCTTCATTAAAAGTTATAAAGATACTCAACAGTGAATACGTTGCTTGACTAAACGTTGTAACGATATTAAACAGTGAATACGGTGCTCGACTAAACGTTGTAGTGATATTAAACAGTGATATCTTGTTTGATTAAACGATATAACGATATTAAACAGTGAATACTTTGTTTGACTAAACATTGTAACGATATTAAACAGAGAATATCTTGCTCGTCAAAACGTTGTAATGATATTAGATAGTGAATATCTTGATTGACTAAACGTTGTAACGATATTATACAGTGAATATCTTACATAACTAAACGATATAACGATATTAAACAGTGAATACTGTGCTTGACTAATCGTTGTAACGATGATAAACAGTGAATACGGTGATAGAATAAACCTTGTAACGATATTAATCAATGAATATTTTGCCTTCACAAAACGTTGTAACGATATTAAATAGTGAATACGGTGCTAGAATAAACCATGTAACGATATTAATAATTCTACAGTATGTTTAATATGTATAAGCTGTGTTTAATAATTCCACAGCATGTTTAATATGTATAAGCTGTGGTATTTTGTGTTTAATAATTCTACAGTATGTTTAATATGTATAAGCAGTGGTATTTTGTGTTTAATAATTCTACAGTATCTTTAATATGTATAAGCAGTG
>NW_013788752.1:0-623 GCF_000517525.1 Limulus polyphemus
ACAATTCAACAAGGTCTCTTAATTTTACGTGACGTATCTTCTTCCATACTGGTCTCCGTCTCGTTGGCTTCTGCTTCACGTGGGGTCCATCTGCTTCATCAGGAAATGTCCTATCGTAAGTAACAGTCACATCAGTGGTAGAAATTTCATCAAGGGATTCACCGTCTCCCTTCTCAAAACCTGGTAGACTTTCTTCTTTGACAGTGGCTTTTTCAGGTGACACGTCTTCAGCAGCGTCATTTGTTCTGTTGTTCACTTTGTCCCAACTGAAATGTCCTGGACCGTGATAACACCAAAGCCTGTTGGCATGCATCACTTTTGGCTTACCTCGCCGACCACATTTTATCCGCAAAGTCACGTCTGAGAGACGATCCACTATATTATATGGGCCTTCCCATAGAGAAGACAACTTAGGAGACTTCCCTTTGGTCTTCCTGGGACTATACAACCATACCTTGTCTCCTGGTACAAAGCTGACTTCAGTAGATCTTTTATCATAAGTTAACTTCACCGAATCAATAGACGTTTTCAAGTTTGAATGCACTTGATGGTGAATATCATCCATCCTTTCTGATAACACTTTCACAAACTCTGACACATTCTCAGGCAACTCTTCATAAGGT
>NW_013788753.1:0-620 GCF_000517525.1 Limulus polyphemus
AACACGGGGGCTATCCACGCTAGCCGTCCCTAATTTAGTAGTGTAAGACTAGAGGGAAGGCAGCTAGTCATCACCACCCACCGACAACTCTTGGGCTACTCTTTTACCAACTAATAGTGGGATTCACCATCACATTATAATGCCCCCACGGCTGAAAGGGCGAGCATGTTTGGTGGGACAGGGATTCGAACCTGCGACCCGCAGATTGCGAGTTGAGTGCCCTAACCACCTGGCCATGCCGGGCCAATTAGTGAAGGATAAAGATTTAGTTTATCTGATTTATACTTTGAATTTCTGTAATATAGTAGGAAATTCTACCGTTAAACAAAATTTGTTTGTTAATCATGCGATCATCTTCCTTTTTTTGAGTAAGGTTTAATCAAAATCTTTTGTCTAAGCATAGTTCAGGGTTACAGAGAAAGATTGATGTCCCTCAAAGTGGTACAGTTGATTGAACTAAAGCAGGTGTCTAGACCAGAGTTATAGGAACCAGTGCTGACGATATAACCATTATTGTATCACTTTTTTCCTATTTTTAAAGATTTTGTATTTTTTTTATCTACAGTAAAAATAAATAAATATACATACATATATATATATATATATATATATATATATAC
>NW_013788754.1:0-623 GCF_000517525.1 Limulus polyphemus
AGAATAAACCAGTTTTGTTAAGTAAAGACTTGTGTCGTTAAAGTTTCGTCGGAACGAAGTTACGGAAAATCAATTAACAAACGGAGACGTAACATTATCAATGCTATAAGTTTAGCTACCAGTTTGGGCGGCAATTTTAATTTCATTTCCTTAAGTCGCACGCTTAAATATTTTTTTCACACCTAAGGTGCTTTTGATTATATCCTGATAAGTCTATATCTCCTGTGATTGATTCTAGGCTTAACTAACGTGTAATTAATTTACAGTAGTCCCTGATATAGATAATCTCCAGTAAGAAATAAAGCTAATATATATACTAGATTTAAATCTTAAGATTCTTATTTCTGTCCAAACAACCTCAGATTTATATTACAGAATTTTGGGAGGTAATTGCACTTTAATTTGAAGACATTTAACTCTTGACATATAGCGTGGTAGGCAAAATATTGAAAACGTTTAACTCTTGACATATAGCGTGGTAGGCAAAATCTTGAAAACGTTTAACTCTTGACATATAGCGTGGTAGGCAAAATCTTGAAAACGTTTAACTCTTGACATATAGCGTGGTAGGCAAAATCTTGAAAACGTTTAACTCTTGACATATAGCGTGGTAGGCAAAATCT
>NW_013788755.1:0-623 GCF_000517525.1 Limulus polyphemus
CGCGGAGTCTATGACAAAGTTGCACCTTTGGCCATCTAGCTTTCCTGTCACATAGACACTGTGTGTGCTTGGCATTTTACACCTAGCTGTTGGGACTTTCAAGATGGGAGTTGGTGGGCGTCGCTCAACACCAACCACTACTGGTCTCCTTGAAGCCGACTTGTTAGTAATATTCCTCCTACACTGACTCCTCAAATGTCCGTGCTTTCCACAGTTCCAACAACTTTTCTGGATACCAGCCTTTCCTGCTGTGGCACCTCCCCTGTGTTGAAGTTTCTAGCATTGAGCTCTCTTATGTCCAGGTTTATTACAGTGCCTGCAAAGTCCCACAAACTTCTCTGAAAGTTGACCTTTTCTGGCCTTGAATCCAGATGACTGTACCAACCTTGGTACCTCTGTGCTGAAATTAATGTAGGATTCAAATTCGAGAGCTCTGGCCATTGCATCCTGCATTGTAGAGGGGTGTGCTTGCTTCACTTGTATCTTAAGTTGTGGACTGTCCAAGGCATCTACGAACTGATCCCTCAGCAACAACTTGAGGAGATCGGGTGGTGCAGTTGGGTAGGCCTTGTGTGCCATGCTTTCCAAGTTCTGTGCCAGCTCTTGCAGGCTTCTCCCCTTTA
>NW_013788756.1:0-622 GCF_000517525.1 Limulus polyphemus
TTTCACGATGGAGGTTGGTGGGCGTCCCTTAGCACCAACCACTACTGGTTTCCCGAAGCTGACTTATTGGTGGTATTTTTCTTACACTGGCTCCTCAGATGTCCTTGCTCCCCACAGTTACAACAGCCTTTCTTGGTAACAGCTTTTACTGCTGTATCGTCTCCCCTGTGTTGAAGTTTCCAGCATTGAGCTCTCTTGTGCCCAAGTTTGTTACAGTGCCAGCAAAGTCCCCCAAACTTCTCTGAAAGCTGACCTTTTCTGGCCTTGAATCCAGATGACTGTACCAACCTCGGTACCTCTGTGCTGGACTTAACGTAGGATTCAAATTCTAGAGCTCTAGCCATTGCATCCTGCATGGTAGAGGGGTGTGCTTGCTTCACTTGTATCTTAAGTTGTGGACTGTCCAAGGCATCTACAAACTGATGTCTCAGCAACAACTTGAGGAGATCGGGTGGTGCAGTTGGGTAGGCCTTGTGTGCCATGCTCTCCAAGTCCTGTGCCAGCTCTTGCAGGCTCTCCCTTTTAGCACGGACTCTCGTCCTCAACCTGGCCCTGTAGACTTCTGACTGGTTTTGGGTTCCGTACCTGAGTTCCAGAGCCTCTACCAGTGTTCTATAGTTGT
>NW_013788757.1:0-1156 GCF_000517525.1 Limulus polyphemus
TGGAAGGTAAGAAATAACGTGGTCTTAGAAAAGCCGCTTGTAAGCCTTATATATATATATATATATAGGATTACGTCCAAAAATGTCGCTAACAGCAAGGTTACTCAACTGATGAATGAATGCATTATAATCATTATATTATCATATATGTATATATATATGTATATAAATAGCTGACAAACCATTGATTACATTAAGTGCTAATAGGCGATTAAATCATCATTATGAAACAATAATGAATTAAATATCGGAATACCGTTATCGGTCCTGGTTGTCAACTCATTGTGATAACGGATAATGTCTGTGGTAATAGCACTCAAATGCGTTGGGGATGTCCGATCTATCAGACAAAATCCAAACTCCGATATCAATCTAGTCAGCCGTCATGGAAAATCATAAAAAAATCGAATAAGGGTACGAAGCTGGGTGCTTACACCCACAACGTCTCAGCTACTACTGCCTTTCATTCTCTATAGCCAGTTGTGGGAAGGCAGTTACTCTTAAATTCCTTAAAGTATAAATGAAGCCACCCTAATATTTCTACTAATTAAACTCCCAACCTCTACCCTTACAAAAATATATTAAATATAACTATAAAATATTGAATAGAACTAAATAGAAATTATAAGATATTAAATATAACTATAAAATATTGGATAGAACTAAATAGAACTATAAGATATTAAACAGAACTATAAAATATTGAATAGAGCTAAATAGATCTATAAGATATCAAATATAACTACGAAATATTGGATAAAACTAAATAGAACTATAAGATATTAAATATAACTATAAAATATTGGAGAGAACTAAATATAACTATAAAATATTGGAGAGAACTAAATATAACTATAAAATATTGGATAGAACTAAATAGAACTATAGATATTGGATAGAACTATAAGATATTAGATAGAACTATAAAATATTGAATAGAACTATAAGATATTGAATAGAACTAAATAGAACTATAAGATATTAAATATAACTATAAAATATTGAATAGAACTAAATATAACTATAAAATATTGAATAGAACTAAATATAACTATAAGATATTAAATAGAACTATAAAATATTGAATAGAACTAAACAGAACTATAAGATATTAAACAGAACTATAAAATATTGAATAGAACTAAACAGAACTATA
>NW_013788758.1:0-623 GCF_000517525.1 Limulus polyphemus
AAAAAAATAAACAAATAAACAAACGTTCTCTTTTATATATATATATAGATATAGATATCCTGTTTCCCTAAATGATTTTTAAAGCTTCTTTTTGCATGCTAGAATTTTTTCCACTATAAAAACAAAACACTTCAGCCTACTTTTATCAACCCCTTTAAAAAATAGGAGTAATGTTAGTATTAGTAGTAATTTAAAACTTTTTAAATAATGTTTAGAACAGTATATTCTCTTTGGAGAAGTAAAGAAAATGATTAAAATATTAATTGTCAGTTTGTGTGTTAGAATAATCATGAGTAAGCTTGTAAAAAATTAAATATTAGAAAAATAAACAGAGCAAATAAAAAACAATACTTTCATCTTTCAGCCCTTATCCTGAAAATATAAGGAAATTTTTTTTTTATTTCATTCTTTAATTTCTGATTTTTATATTCATTGAATTCAGTTAATTAGTTTATTTTGGATTAATTTATTGAATCATAATGCTCTTTGTGTGTGTGTGTGTGTGTATTGTTTTTTGACAAACATACCTAAGTTCTTTTAAGCTCTTTCTCTCTCTCTCTCTCTCACACACACACACACACACACACACACACACACACACACACACACACACACACACACAC
>NW_013788759.1:0-624 GCF_000517525.1 Limulus polyphemus
TATATATATATATATATATATATATATATAATGAAGAATTTATACATTAGCATCATTCTTGTAGGTGATAATGATACCTGTGGTGGGTATAACACCGATAGCTCATTGTGTGGGCTATCCTTAACACAAAAAAAAACATACTTGTAGAAGATAAGGATTTACTACGGGTTATGAGCAAGGATGAAACACCATTGTTAGTTCGCAAAACATTCTTAATAATAATCATATTTTATACATGCTTTTATTCATCACTCTTTCAACTTACTAAACTTTCAGGTCGTGTTGAATTAGACTCTGTTGAATGAAAAAAAAAAGGTTTGTAGAAATTACTACTAGGTGGCACTATATTTTTGCGTATTGTTTCATAAAAAACTAAATATCTTTATAAAATATAACCATGGGAACATTTACGTAGATTTAACGTGTATTTTTTTGTAATTTTACGATACTAGTTAAAAGCATTTACCACAGAAGCTAATATATTGAATTTAATAACATTTTATAGCTGATGGTGATTATATGTGCGCTCCAGTCAACATGTCATTTAACGATACTAGTTAAAAACATTTACCACAGAAGCTAATATATTGACTTTAATAACATTTTATAGCTGATGGTGATTAT
>NW_013788760.1:0-624 GCF_000517525.1 Limulus polyphemus
CAATCAGTGTCTCCAAATAACTCAGCTGCCCAGTTCATAACAGATAATTCTTGTTGCATCCCTTAAAAATTTGCTTTTTTTGAAAGTTGTAACCAAAGTATCATTATTCTTTATCTTCATATGCAGCAAAACATTGAACCTAATAAAGCAATGATCACTTTCATCTAGATGTTTACCTTCTCAACAATTTCTATATTAGAAGTTAACAATAAATCTAAAATAGTATTGTTTCTAGTAGGTTCCTTGACCAATTAGTGAAGAAAAACATCTTAACAATTTCCAAAAACCTTCCTCCCTCATGATTTGACTCCAGCATTTCCCAATCTATATGCCTGGAATTAAAATCACCCATAATTATAACCTCATTAACAGCTGAAATCGTAATCTCATTGTAAAGTTTCACAATAATTTAATCAGTATCATCTGGTGGTCTGCTCATCCTTACATATTAACCTAAGTCTAATATTTAACCCTAGTGACCTACACATAATTTACCCCCACAGTTAATTCTCAACAGTTTCCCTGACACAGTTAAGTTATGGCTTTTTTTTAAAATGCCTTTATCAACCCTTTGTACTTATTACTTTCCCTACATCATTAGCCTCAACATGCACAACAAAAACT
>NW_013788761.1:0-620 GCF_000517525.1 Limulus polyphemus
ATATCTAGTTTTTAAAGTGACACCTAATTACGTGTAAATACCTTTTGTTTACTAAAAAATAAAGAATGTAAGCTGTAATCTTGTTCCTTCTTCAAAGGATTGATTAAACGATGTTCATGTACACTATTATAATATCTAGCTATTTAAAGTGATTTCTAATTACGTGTAAATAATTATTGTTTACTATAAAAAAAGAATATAAGCTGTAATCTTGTTTCTTTTCATATGTTTAACACAACCAACTCAATGTACACTAACATAATATCTTGTTATTTAATGTGACTCATAATTAAGTGTAAATATTCTTTGTTTACCCTAAAATAAAGATTATAAGCTGTAATCTTGTTCCTTTTTTATATGTTTAACACAACCAACTTCATGTACACTAAGATAATATCTATTTTTTAACGTGACTCCATATTTACGTGTAAATACTCTTTGTTTACACAAGAAATAATATAAGCTGTACTATATTTCCTTCTTCATAAGTTTAACACAACCAACTCCATGTACACTAAGATAATATCTGGTTTTATAAAGCGTCTCCTAATTACGTGTAAATACTCTTTGTTTACTATAAAATAAAGAATGTAAGCTGTAATCTTGTTCCTCTTCATAAA
>NW_013788762.1:0-623 GCF_000517525.1 Limulus polyphemus
TCTTGTGCTACTCTTTTACCAACGAATAGTGGGATTGACCATCACTTTATAACGCCCCCACGGCTGAAAGGGCGAGCATGTTTGGTGAGACGGGGATTCAAATCCGCGACCTTCAGATTGCGAGTCGAGCGCCCTGACCACCTGGCCATCCCGGGCCCTGAAGGATTGAAACCATTATTTAATGAAGACGACAAACAACTTCAAAAAATGTTTAATTACTTGTGCCCAACGTTTCGACTTACGCCTTTATCAGGGGTCTATGAACGTTATAGGTTACCAAACTGATTTTAAAATGACACTAACCGAAAACGAAACACAACTACAACAATATAACGGAAGAGTGTACGTGAAACGTAATACGAGTATAGTCGAACAGTTTTGTGTCGTTGATCATAAAAATAGAGGTACAATGCCTGGCCCCTTTAACATTTTATTATTATTATTAATTTTATCATTATGATTTTATCTGTTTTTATGTTATTATTTTCTTTTTCTCTATTTTTATGATCAACGACACAAAACTGTTCGACTACTCTCGTATCACGTACACTTTTCCGTTATATTGTTGTAGCTGTATTTAGTTTTCGGTTACTGTCATTTTAAAATCAGTTTGGTAACCTGTG
>NW_013788763.1:0-622 GCF_000517525.1 Limulus polyphemus
AGGTTGTCATGATAATAAAGACTTGTTTGGTTTAGATATCAATGATTTATTTTTATTTTTGTGAGTGAATTATTTTATTATTGTTTACTTTTTGGTATAATAAGAGTTAAAAGCAGACAATTGTAGGAAGTTTTGTTAATAATTCATTGACGTCGAGAACATAGAAGGAGGACAGGCGATTAAGTGATAAAAATATAAATAGCATGAGACGAGCAGGAAGCACCAGACAGACAGAAGCAGACAGATAATAGCAAAAGAGAATAAAGTTGGTGTGAAATTGGTGTGAAGTTAACTACCGTAGAAGTGATAGACCTAACGATTGACACAGGCCTAACGTTTAATATGTTAGAGTGAAACTAACAGTAGAAAAGAAGATTAGAAAATTAATTTTATTCCGTCAAAGCGCGGTTATAAAGTAATCGAATCAGCCTGAGTGCACTTTAACAAAAGGAGCAGAGGATCTTCAAAAGAAAGAAGACCAAACGATTACGATAACTCGTGCCACAATTGTAAGTGAATCACAGAGAATACTAGTGCGATAGAAATAGAAAATATAGATCGGCTTGTCAACTGAAATTCTAAAGTAATTGAATAGGTTTAAGTGGATATTTGACAAGAAGGA
>NW_013788764.1:0-622 GCF_000517525.1 Limulus polyphemus
CTGGGTTACTCACACTTACCTTTATCGAACCAGTTGTTAAACCTAGCTTCTGTGTTATTCAAACTTACCTTCATTGAACCAGTTGTTAAACCTAATTTCTGTGTTACTCACACTTACCTTCATCGAACCAGTTGTTAAACCTAACTTCTGGGTTACTCACACTTACCTTTCATCGAACCAGTTGTTAAACCTAACTTCTAACCTAACCCGTCCTTAATCCTTCTTCCTGTGGTATGTATACATCTTCATCAACATACCTTTATCGAAACAGTTATTAAATCTAACTACTGGGTTAATAATGCTTGGAGACGGGTTGAATGAGTAATGAAGAAAAACTTTAATATAAGTTTAACATGATGATGACAAAACCTTGTCGAAACGTTGTACATTTGCTGTCATGTTAAACTTATATTAAAGTTTTTCTTCATTACCCATTTAAGCCGTCTCCAGCCATTATTGGATGGGTTGTTCAAATAGAGGCTGCTGGTTGTGATAATGTAGAATATTGGATGGGTTGTTCAAATAGAGGCTGCTGGTTGTGATAATGTAGAATATTGGATGGGTTGTTCAAATAGAAGGCTGCTGGTTGTGATAATGTAGAATATTGGATGGGTTTTCAAAT
>NW_013788765.1:0-623 GCF_000517525.1 Limulus polyphemus
GAAACAGAAATTGATCGAAAAATTCAATTATTTTATATTTTAGAATGGCAAATAATTTTCGAATAGTAACTACATTTTCGTTTCAGTTTTCATACAGAAAAATTAAATGCTCTTAAAAATTGGAAATTCCATCTTAACTTAATATTAAGTATCATTATAAAACCCTAAAAGTATTTATAACATTTGATTGAGGATCCATAGAGAAATATGAGAAATTTTGACTGTAATTTTATATATAAAAATAATGATATTAAAAGTAAACAAAAAACAAAAACCAACAGACTTATGACTTTGAAAACATCACTGGCAAACTTCACATGCAAATAAGACAAACAAGTTTATATATATAACGTTTTAAATTAACATGTTAAGTTTTGGTTGCGCTATTGTTGTAAAATAAATGAAGAATAAATATATGTATAATAAATATTATAAATATATATATATATATGTATAATAAATATTATAAATATATATATATATATGTATAATAAATCTTATAAATATATATATATATATGTATAATAAATCTTATAAATATATATATATATGTATAATAAATCTTATAAATATATATATATATATATGTATAATAAATCTTATAAATATATATATATATATAC
>NW_013788766.1:0-623 GCF_000517525.1 Limulus polyphemus
GTCTAACCAAAGGCCACACACTCGTGAAATGACCCTGAAATTGCATGTCTCTGATGAATCAATACGTAAACATCTAAGGAATATGGGAAAACTCCATAAAGAAGGTGTTTGAGTGCCTCACGAACTCTTCATGATCATCCTTTCCAACGTGTGAACGTTGCTTCATCTCTTTTGGCGCGTAATGATCATGAACCATTTCTAGACAGAAATGTCACCGGTAATGACAAATGGATTCTCTATGCGAATATTAAACGCCAAAAACAATAGCTCAGTTCTAAACAAAGACCACTTCCGACCCAAAAACCGGGACTACAACTGCAGAAAGTGATGCTTTGCATTTGGTGGGATATCAAAGGAATAATTCATTTCGAACTAATCAATCCACAGCGAACTGTCAATACAGAAATTTATAGTCAGAAACAGGAACATTTAAATCAAGCCCTTCATCATAAACGCTCTTCACTCGTCAATCGGAAAGGTGTTCTTCTCCACGACAATGCACGTCCACATGTGGCACGTTTGACGCAACACAATATTATGGAGTTTGGTTGGGAAGTTTTCCCTCACCCACCATATTCTCCAGATATGGCACCATCAGATTATCGTTTTTTTTCGTTCGCTGC
>NW_013788767.1:0-623 GCF_000517525.1 Limulus polyphemus
GAATATTATTTATGATTTTAACTTTATACACAAGTGCCAAAATACTATAATTAGCCTCTTAGGTATTGTAAAATTTGTAGAAATGTGTAATTTTAATATCTAATATAGATATACAGTGTATATTAGTACAAAAACTGATTTTTAATGGCTTTGATGAAAAAACCTTAATTAAATATTTTAAATTAATTTATAATAAATAAAAGAATTGTTTACATAAACTTGAAAATAATGACATAAATAATATTGTAATGTATACAATAAAAATAATTTTTTTAAATTTATTGGAGGGGAAATACTTAGAATTTCTTATTTGGACAATTTTGTATCTTATATAGGTGGACTAATGTAGTTGTAGCACTTTCTCTATATAAAACCTGCTACTGTGTGGATCTCTTTAGAACTATTAATGATTCAAATAGTAGTATGAAAAGAAGCTATACTAATAGTAAAAGGTTAGGCTTAAGACAGTAGTACTTTAACCACTTAGTACTTAGGTCCAAACATCATATTGGAGGCTGGAATGTTAACTTCAAGAACAATTTTGATGTCTCTTCCATTGATGTATAGTATTCTAATTATTTTCTTTCTTATTTTTTTCTTCTCTTCTCTCTCTTTTTTTTTTT
>NW_013788768.1:0-623 GCF_000517525.1 Limulus polyphemus
TTATATACAATGCAAAATTAGTGTGAAAGTGCACAATATACTTCCATATCACTCATTTATATACAATGCAAAATGTGTGTGAAAGTGCACACTATACTTCCATATCACACATTTATATTCAATGCAAAATTTGTGTGAAAGTGCACAATATACTACCATATCACACATTTATATACAATGCAAAATTAGTGTGAAAGTGCACGATATACTTCCATATCACACATTTATATACAATGCAAAATTTGTGTGAAAGTGCACAATAGACTTTCATATCACACATTTATATATAATGCAAAATTTGTGTGAAAGTGCACAATAGACTTTCATATCACACATTTATATACAATGCAAAATTTGTGTGAAAGTGCACGATATACTTCCATATCACACATTTATATACAACGCAAAATTTGTGTGAAAGTGCACAATAGACTTTCATGTCACACATTTATATACAATGCAAAATTTGTGTGAAAGTGCACAATATACTTCCATATCACACATTTATATACAATGCAAAATTAGTGTGAAAGTGCACGATATCCATATCATACATTTATATACAATGCAAAATTTTCTTAATAATAAAAATTTATAACAATAGTAACATATATATTAAGCGC
>NW_013788769.1:0-821 GCF_000517525.1 Limulus polyphemus
ACGTACACTACTAAAGCAAGGGGCTTTCGGACAATAGCTAACTCGACTGCAAGGTACACTACTAGGGATAGGGGTTTTGTGAAAGTAGCTAATTTCCTGTAATGTAAACTACCATAGCTAGTGGTTTTTTGACAGTAGCTAAATTTCCTGAACTGTACACTTCCACAGCTAGGGGTTTTGTAACAGTAAATAAATTTCCTGAACGTACACTACTAGCGCAAGGGGCTTTATGACAATAACTAGCTTAGCTGTAACGTTCAACACATGGACTCTGGACTTTCTGACAGTATCTAACTTTGATGTTACGTATACCAACAGGGATAGGGGCTTTGTGACAGTAGCTAACTTAACAGTAAAGTACACTAGCAAGAATAGAGGCTTAGTGACAGTAACTAAGTTTGGTGTTATCTATACTAACACAGTTAATGGCTTTGTGACACCAGCTAACTTAGCTGTAATGTACACTACCAAGGATAAGGCGTTGTTGAAAGTAACTAACTTAAATGTAATGTACACTACCACGGCTAGAGGCTTTGTGACTGTAGCTAACTTAGCTGTAATGAACACTACCAGGGATAAGGCGTTGTTGAAAGTAACTAACTTAGAAGTAATGTAAACTACCATGGCTAGGGGCTTTGTGAGTAGTTAGCTAACTTAGCTGTAACGTACACTACCACAGCTATGGTCTTTTTGACAGAGCTAACTTTTATGAAATGTACACTACCAGGGCTTTGTTATAACATCTAACTTTCATGTTTATGTACACTACCAAAGATAGGCGCTTTGTGACACTCGCTAACTTAGAAGTAATGTAAACTACC
>NW_013788770.1:0-737 GCF_000517525.1 Limulus polyphemus
GTCTTACTTTAATTATCATCATCGTTTAACATGATATAACAGTCTTACTTTAATTATCATCATCGTTTAACATGATATAACAGTCAGAGAAATGAAAAGTGGCTAAGAATAAGATACTCTTACTTTAATTATCATCATCGTTTAACATGATATAACAGTCCATATTAGAATCAGTCATCTGTAATATATGAAAAAATAATATTTTCACCTCAAACAAATGTGCAAGTTCCAAGAAATCAAAATCAGGTTGAACACTTTGGAAGTAGACATGCTTGACAAATTAATTTCCATATAATTTAGCCATTACCTGAGAAAATGAGAGCCAAGCTGATGAAGGGATGTTCTTCTTTAAAATGCATTGCAGATCGTTTTGTATTTGTTACATAGTAGAACAAACTGAAAGCTATGCAGATAGCAATCATTCCACAAATCATCTCTGAAGGATAGATAACACTACAGCAACAAAATAAACTCTGTTAAAATATGTTTTAAATAACATTGAAGGACAGATAACGCTACAGCAACAAAATAAACTCTGTTAAAATATGTTTTAAATAACATTTGAAGGATAGATAACACTACAGCAACAAAATAAACTCTGTTAAAATATATTTTAAATAACATTTGAAGGGTAGATAACACTACAGCAACAAAATAAACTCTGTTAAAATATATTTTAAATAACATTTGAAGGACACATAACACTACAAGCAACAAAATAAACTCTGTTAAAATAT
>NW_013788771.1:0-1299 GCF_000517525.1 Limulus polyphemus
AGATTTAATAAAGGAGTCAGGAATGTTAGGATAACATACCTGAAGTTTTTAACAAAAAGGTCTAAAAGGTTTTTAAAAGTAGATTTTATTTAAGAAAAAGCTGAAAATTGTTCTTCATGTACCTACAGTACTCTGTGCTAGACTAGCTTTGAACTTCTAATATTAATACTAATACTATATGTATATAGTAGAGATGGCTGATAGGTGTAAGATTGTAGTGGGCATTGTAAATATTTACTCTATTATATGGTAGTTAACATTAAGGAATAATTAGTACAGATATAAAAGTGGTCCTTGGTGCTAGTTCAATGTGGGTTTAAGTTCTTGTATTAGAAGAGCTTTAAATTTTCATTTGTTTACCTCATATGTTAGTGTTTTCTATGGTTATTTGAGATACAATGTTCAAAAACATGGGAGAGTGATTTTTTGGCTTGTTTCTCCTACATAGAAATCATGACAGTTATTACATTGTATTTTATAAATGATGTTAGTATTGTGTTTGTCAAAGTGGTTTTTACATGGTATAGATTTAATAGTACCTGGTTTTTACATGGTATAGATTTTATAGTACCTGATTTTTACATGGTATAGATTTTATAGTACCTGATTTTTATATGGTATAGATTTAATAGTACCTGGTTTTTACATGGTATAGATTTTATAGTACCTGGTTTTTGAATGAATTTAGTGTTTCCTGGAATGTTATGTTTGGTTATGAGTTTTTCTCAAATGTTTGTTATTTTGTCCCTAATATCTGGAATGTACAGTATGTAGCAGTGTATTGTTTTGTTGTTGGTTGTTTCATTGACTTTTGGATTGTTGGTTGGCTGTCCATTTTGTTTTTGGGTGTGGTTTTTATGGGAAATTTATTCATGTTAATAAAGTCTTGTTTTAGTTGATTGACTTCATCATTAAGGTTGTCAAGTGAGCAAAGTTTTGTAGCTGTGTTTATTAGGTTTTCTAGAATGTTGAGTTTTAGTTTTGTTTTATGTGCTGAGTTCCAGGGAATGTACAGTCCAGCATGAGTGATTTTTCCATGGTTTTTGTTTTAACTTTCTCAACACTGGCTCAGTCAATTTGACTGACCATGTGACCCCTTTGTACTTGTTTAAAGTCTTTATAGATTTAATACTAGTAACTTTTAATATAGTATGTATATCTTCACAAAATTTGGCAGTCTTTCAGTTAACATTGTAAGTCTTTCGCATACAAATAATCATATTTTTAATGAAGTATTTTTAATAATCTAAGATAAAGATTTGTTCATGAATATATTGAGTATTTGTTTTGAATAATCCG
>NW_013788772.1:0-622 GCF_000517525.1 Limulus polyphemus
AAAATATAAACAACAAATACTATTTTATATAACAAAACTGTACACATGAAAACATAAAGAACAAACACTATTTCATATAACAAAACTATACACATGAGAGTATAAACAACAAATATTATGTTAGATAACAAAACTATACACATAAAAGTATATACAACATATACTATTTTAAATAATAAAACTATACACATGAAAATATAAATAACAAATACTGTTTTATATAACAAAGTATACACATGAAAATGTAAACAACAAATACTATTTTATATAACAAAACTGTACACATGAAAATATAAACAACAAATAGTATTTTATATAACAAAACTATACACATGAAAACATAAAGAACAAATAATATTTGATATAACAAAACTATACACATGAAAATATAAATAACAAATACTATTTTATATAACAAAATTATACACATGAAAGTATAAACAACAAATACTATTTTATATCATAAAACTATACACATGAAAGTATAAATAACAAAATCTATTTTAGATAACAAAACTATACACATAAAAGTATAAACAGCATATACTATTTAAAATAATAAAACTATATCCATGAAAGAATAAACACAAAATACTATTTTATATAACAAAGCCATACACAT
>NW_013788773.1:0-620 GCF_000517525.1 Limulus polyphemus
GGCATTGAGCTCTCTTGTGCCCAGGTTTATCACAGTGCCAGCAAAGTCCCTCAAACTTCTCTGAAAGCTGACCTTTTCTGGCCTTGAATCCAGATGACTGTACCAACCTCGGTACCTCTGTGCTGGACTTAACGTAGGATTAAAATTCGAGAGCTCTGGCCATTGCATCCTGCATGGTAGAGGGGTGTGCTTGCTTCACTTGTATCTTAAGTTGTGGACTGTCCAAGGCATCTACGAACTGATCCCTCAGCAATAACTTGAGGAGATCGGGTGGTGCAGTTGGGTAGGCCTTGTGTGCCATGCTCTCCAAGTCCTGTGCCAGCCCTTGCAGGCTCTCCCCTTTAGCACGGATTCTCGTCCTGAACCTGGCCCTGTAGACTTCTGACTGGTTTTGGGTTCCGAACCTGAGTTCTAGAGCCGACACCAGTGTTCTATAGTTGTGTCTGTCGGCTGCTGTCAACTGTCCAAGTATTTCCAATGGTTGTCCCTTCAAGCTCGTTGCCAGATATACTGCTTTCTGCTCCTCTGTCCATCCGTTCATCTCTGCCAGTAACTCAAACTGTGCTCTATATGCTTCCCACGGTGCTTTCCCATCGTATTTCTGTGGCTTCCTTCGTACT
>NW_013788774.1:0-622 GCF_000517525.1 Limulus polyphemus
AATATTTTAAAATGTTTTACGGAACCAAGTTTCAGCGAGGTTATTTGGGTGAACTGTACATAATAAAAGTAAATTTAAGCAAGTTTTAGGGACAACGTATACACGGTCTTTTCTCGACCATTTGAGTTGAAAGACTTTTATTTAGAATGTCAAATCAAGGAAGGTAAAAATATACACGCGGTAAGATTGCTCTGTGCTTTCATTAGCATCACAACACAAGAAATTGAATAAGCCTAACTGCTCATTTTACTGGATTTTAGCTCTCTTGGTAAGGTCGTTTTATTAAAGTTGTTCAACTATATAAAAAAACACTCACAGCCATGCCAACATTTCAAACACTTTTCAGCTTTACTGATTCCTTATTATTAGCGGTAGCGTGTGTTCTAACGCACAATTTCAGTTGTCACAGGTGCAGGCAGGCCCTGTGTTGGTGTATAACGTCTGTACTTTGGTGCAAAAAAGGAGAAAACTGAACATTCACGAATGTGTGAACCAGATTCAATACCATTTCAAAGCAATCTAAATTATTTTTGGCTATTGAACCGTGAACCAGATCTAATACCATTTCAAAGTAATCTACATTTT
This sequence comes from Limulus polyphemus, assembly GCF_000517525.1. Lineage (NCBI taxonomy): Eukaryota > Metazoa > Arthropoda > Merostomata > Xiphosura > Limulidae > Limulus > Limulus polyphemus. Next base: position 586 of record NW_013788774.1, read on the forward strand.
AGGCTGTTGAACGCGTGAACCAGATCTGATACCATTT
>NW_013788775.1:0-623 GCF_000517525.1 Limulus polyphemus
TCTTCTTGTTTATTTTCTTTTTCCTCCAACAACTGCTGTAATCTCTCTTCTTGTTTATTTTGCTGCTCGAGCTGCCATTGTTGCAGGTTTTCTTGCCACTGCTGTAATTTCTCTTCTTGTTTCATTTTTTTTCCTCCAACAAATGCTGTAATTTCTCTTCTTGTTTCTTTTCTTTTTCCTCCAACAACTGCTGTAATCTCTCTTGTTTATTTTGCTGTTCGAGCTGCCATTGTTGCAGGTTTTCTTGCCACTGCTGTAATTTCTTTTCTTGTTTCTTTTCTCGTTCTTCTTGTTTATTTTCTTTTTCCTCCAACAAATGCTGTAATTTCTCTTCTTGTTTCTTTTCTCGTTCTTCTTGTTTCTTTCCTTTTCCCCCCAACAACTGCTGTAATCTCTCTTCTTGTTTCTTTTCTTTTTCCTCCAACAACTGCTGTAATTTCTCTTCTTGTTTATTTTCTTTTTTCCTCCAACAACTGCTGTAATCTCTCTTCTTGTTTCTTTTCTCGTTCTTCTTCTTTCTTTTTTTGTTTATTTTCTCATTCTTCTTGTTTCTTTTGCTGTTTTTGTATTGCTGCCATCAAATCTGCTAAGCTGTAGTTTGATTTGCTGCTTCTCGTTTCCAT
>NW_013788776.1:0-657 GCF_000517525.1 Limulus polyphemus
GGGGGGCGAACCTCGTGGGTACTCCCCCTCATCAAATTCTTGGCATAGGATTTATAGATTCCCGGTCGCCCTGAAACACCATGTGTCTGTTTATTAGTTTTTTTTCGTTTATTAAACCTATCAAACTTTCAGCTCATTCAACCTATTACAAATCAGGCCCACATCACCTCTAATCCACGAGCGGGGCGAAGGAGGATTGCTCAATCTTTGAACGCCCCCTGATGATTAATTATTTCTACTGAATTAATCAATTTCACATCAAAACAACTGCCAGGACAAGCGCACACATCATTGTCTATGCAAATACTAGAACTTCTGAGTATTCCTTTGGAGGTGCTGTTGTAAACATTCCAATTTTATCAAACTAACCAGTTGGGTTAAGTTAGATCTAAGATCTTTGTCAGTGAATTTCTCTAGTATTTTTTACACGGTTAATCTTTCTAGAAGTACAAATGGTTCTGAGTGCGATACATAGCGATCCAGTACATAGCTGACTCTATAATACACATGTACAGACTATCCAGTACATAGCTGACTTTATAATACACACGTACAGACTATCCAGTACATAGCTGACTCTATAATACACATGTACAGACGATCCAGTACATAGCTGACTCTATATTACACGTGTACAGACTATCCAGTACATAGCTG
>NW_013788777.1:0-701 GCF_000517525.1 Limulus polyphemus
ATATACTTTTCTAATATAAGGGAAGCGTACTAGTCGTGTTAGATGTCCAGTGGCTCAGCGGTAAGTTAGTAGTTAAATATAAAACTACACAATGGATTATCTGTGCTGTGCCCACCACCGGTATCGAACATTGATTTTTAGTGCTGCAAGTCCGCATACTTAACGCTGTACTACGGGTAGGCCTCAGCGGTCAGTCATCAGATTTAAGAAGTTAAAAATCGGGTTTCGATACCTGTGGTGGGCAGAGCACAAATAGTGCATTGTATTTCTTTGCGCTTAACAACCACCAAAACAAACCACGAAACATCCTTTGACGCTGCTACTTCGCACATTCTAACATCTATTGTCTCTTTTACAACCCTGAATTAATGTTCTTAATAACATACTACCACAACTGCAGTAGTATTTATGAAAATAAGAATTGAGTACCAATAAGTTTTATATCATAAAGTTATTGAAAACAAGAATTTAGGAAAAAATCACTTATCCATTTTTTATCATGGCATGTTGGTGCACGACTTTATTGATGTCTGCGGACTTACAACTCTAGAAACCGGGTTTCGATACCAGTGGTGGGCAGAGCACAGATAGCCCATTGTGTAGCTTTGTGCATAGATTAAAACAAACAAACGACTTTATTGTACGTGGGGTAAATTGAAGAAATTTGCCTTTCGCTTAACTGTGTGCGTGTGTGTTTTATA
>NW_013788778.1:0-623 GCF_000517525.1 Limulus polyphemus
AGTAGCGTAGCTTCCGTTTCCTATATATGTCCAACAGCTGTTCCTTTTTTGCCTCAGTACATTCCAGTAATTCCTGGTTAGTTTTTCCGTGCATGTAGCTGAATTTAAGCATTAATCTGTAGTACCATATTTAAAAGTTTCCAAATTCATTTTGTTTCAGGAGTCAGAATCCGCGTTTCCACCCTCTAAAGTAGAACTGGTGATATGTAAAACTTTAATAGCGTCTTCTTCAATCCTGCCTTTATATCTTCTCTCCTGAACGATTATTTGAGATTGAAGAATGCTGAGTTTTGTCATCCCTGTTTTTCACTTTATCTCTTTCCAAAACTTGGCATCACTATTGATATTCATCTCTTGATAAAAGTTTATAATAAGTATGATCTAAGTAGTTTGTGTATGGTTACAAAAATTATACTTTAAACGGTAGTGTATCTTATAACGTTAACAGTAGTATACCTTATACCTTTAACAGTATTATATCTTCTACCTTTAAAGTTAGTATATCTTATACTTTTAAAGGTAGTATATCTTATACCTTTAACAGAAGTATGCCTTATGGCTTTAACTAATAGTATATCTTATACCTATAACAGTATTATATCTTCTACCTTTAAAGGTAGTAT
>NW_013788779.1:0-623 GCF_000517525.1 Limulus polyphemus
AGATGGTAATCTAATGGTGCCATATCTGGAGAATATTGTGGGTGGGGGAGATATTCCCAACTGAACTCTATAATCTTCTGTTGCGTCAAATGTGCCACATGTGGACATGCATTGTTGTGGAGAAGAACATCTTTCTGATTGACGAGTGAAGGGCTGGATTTAAACATTCCAGTTGCTGACTATAGATTTTTGCATTGACAGTTCACTGTGGATTGAGGAGTTGAAATGAATTACTCCTTTGATGTCCCACCAAATGCAAAACATCACTTTCTGTGGATGTTGTCCAAGTTTTTGGGTTGGAAGTGGTTTTTCTCTAGGACTGAGCCATTGTTTTAGGCATTTAATATTCACATAGAGAATCCATTTTTCATCACCAGTTACAATTCTGTCCAAAAATGGTTCACGTGCATTATGTGCCAGAAGATACAAAGCAACATTCACACGTTGAAAACGATGAATTTCGGTGAGTTTGTGAGGCACCTAAGCACCTTCTTTATGGAGTTTTCACTTATTGCTTATATGTTTATGTATTGTTTCATGACAGACATCCAATTTCAGCATCATTTCATGAGTGTGTTGCCTTGGGTTAGACTCAACAAGCATCTTCAAAGCATCAATATCAA
>NW_013788780.1:0-622 GCF_000517525.1 Limulus polyphemus
GAACTGAGTATTGTCGAGCACGAGCACGTGAGAATTATAGCGTTTGTTACAGAGCGACTGTTGAAGTTGAGTGTATCGTAAAGTTGTATTCGGAAAGAATAAACCAGTTTTATTTAAGAAAGGAGTTGTGTCGCTAAAGTTTCGTCGGAACGAATTTACGAAAAATCAATTAACGAACGGAGACGTAACAGTTATAAGGGTTATGGTCAAATCCTACAATTCGGTAAGACGCGAGTAGCCCCATAGTTAATGGTTGGTGCCGTGGACTACCTGTCTGAATTATAGATTTTCAGTGCAAAATTAGATAGTCCTCGTATAACTTTGTACTTGCAAAACTTCTAAACAAACAAATTTTCATTTTGTGTAAAACTTGGTAATTATCAAAAACTCATTTTATGTATCATCTCAGATTATTTCCCTGAAAAGGAGCCGATGGCCGCCTGGAAGGGTCAATTGTTTTAACCACTCGCACCACTATATAGTAGTGTGTTGCCTGTTAGTCAGTAGACGCTAAAATGACGTCACATAAGGGACGTTGCAATTTGTACTGTCGTGACGTCAGTAAATCGTGCGCATGCCGTGAATGACGAGAATAGTTATGAACTCTGTAGGCCACAACACA
>NW_013788781.1:0-623 GCF_000517525.1 Limulus polyphemus
ACAATATTACAAATAGTTATTACAAACAACGATTTAAAAACAAAAGTTTCACAAAGTTACAAACAATATAAAGTCTTCCTTTTAGTCTGGAACTTCCTTGGTATCTTATCGAGGGTTCACGATGAGCGAGTTAATTACGAGTTGATGTATGTACAATTCACTTAACGGGAAGCTAGCTAGCTTTGTCTTTCGTTATTTATCTGGTATGCAAGCTGATATTTTCCACCGGTGATGTTAGGTAATGTTTTCATAAAAATACTAATGTCCGATGAGAATCCACTGAAGTTAAACAATTTGTAATGTTCGAACTTTGTATAGGTTCCTGGTGAAATATCTGAAGTTTTCCAATTGTTAAGCATTATAACAATCATGCTTATAGCTTCCGAAGTTTTATAGCACACTGATTAGAGTGAACTAATAATAGATACGCTCTTTTGGCACGGCGCATTGGTTATATTTATAGGCGTGGGAAGGTTTTATAGAAAATGCAGATTACATAACAATACTGAGCTACATTTAAGCATTTATGTATATACATATATTGTTGTTTCTTACTCTTGAGAATCTTCTACAACTTTTTGAATAGGCAGGAGTTTTGCAAAACATATTTAACAACATAAGCT
>NW_013788782.1:0-622 GCF_000517525.1 Limulus polyphemus
TTTCTTGCTCCAGTTGCCACTGCTGTAGTCTCTCTTCTTGTTTCTTTTCTCGTTTTTTTAAATTTCTTTCTCCTCCAATAGCTGTTGTAGTCTCTCTTCTTGTTTATTTTGCTGCTCGAGCTGCCACTGTTGCAGGTTTTCTTGCAACTGCTGTAATCTCTCTTCTTGTTTCTTTTCTCGTTCTTATTGTTTCTTTTCTTGTTTATTCTCTCGTTCTTTTGTTTCTTTTCTTTTTCCTCAAAGAACTGCTGTAATTTCTCTTCTCGTTCTTCTTGTTTTTTTTGCTGTTCTTGTATTGTTGCCATCAAGTCTGCTAGGCTGTAGTTTGATATGCCGCTTCTCGTTTCCATTTTTTTTTCTGTCCCACTCTCTGACACCAATTTGTTACGTCTCCAGTCGTTAGTTAATTTTTCCGTAAATTCTTTCCGACTAAACCTTAGCGACACAAGTCCTTTCTTAAATAAAACTGGTTTATTCTTTCTGAATAGAACTTTACGATACACTTAATTTCAATAGTCGCGCTATAATTCTCAACGAACGTCTCACGTGCTCAAGTTCAATTACACACTCTCTGACTGCAGTTCAATTGCTCACTACACTGTTGCCCTGTCACGTTGTAACC
>NW_013788783.1:0-623 GCF_000517525.1 Limulus polyphemus
GTTTCCCGATTAATAAACGTTATAACAATCACAGTTATAGCTTCCGAAGTTTATAGCTGTAACGAATTTGTTATTATGTATTTATTTTAATATCGACGTTGTTCAGATTAAGGTTATATTTAAAAACATGCATAGCTTGTGGTGTTAGATATGTATTGCGAAACTCCCGCCTATTCTACAGAGAGTAAGAATCAACTATATGTGTGCACGTAAACACTTAAATTGTATTGTTACCTAATCTGAATTTTATAGAAAACCTTCCCACGGCTATAAATATAACCAACGCGACGCGCCAGAGAGAGTGTCTATTATTAGTTCACTATAGTCAGTTAACTTTGAAAGCTATAACTGTGATTGTTATAACGCTTACCAATCGGGAACTTCAGATTTATTGACCAGGAATATTTATAAATTTCGAACGTTACAAATCATTCGACTTTAGTGGATTCACATCTGATATTAGTATTTTTACGAAAACATTACCTAACTTCAACGGTGGAAAACTCGGCGTGTGTGGCAAAGGACGAAGCTAGCTAGCTTCCCGTTAAGCGAATCGTACCTACATCAACTCGATATTAACTCGCTCATCGTGAACCCTCGATAACATATCAGGGAAGTTCCAA
>NW_013788784.1:0-623 GCF_000517525.1 Limulus polyphemus
GATGTTTGGTCGGAAACTTCGGTTGCCAGTGGATTTGTTAACAGGATGCCCACCTTATGAAGAGTTGCCTGAGAATGTGTCAGAGTTTGTGAAAGTGTTATCGGAAAGGATGGATGATATTCACCATCAAGTGCATTCAAACTTGAAACCGTCTGTTGATTCGATGAAGCTATCTTATGATAAGAGATCTACTGATGTCAGCTTTGTACCAGGAGACAAGGTGTGGTTGTATAATCCCAGGAAGACCAAAGGAAAGTCTCCTAAGTTGTCTTCTCCATGGAAAGGTCCATATGACATAGTGGATTGCCTCTCAGACGTGTCTTTCTGGATAAAATGTGGTCGGCGAGGTAAGTCAAAGGTGGTGCATGCCAACAGGCTTTGGCATTATCACGGACCAGGACATTTCAGTTGAGATGAAGTGAACAATGGAACAAATGACGCTGCTAAAAAGGTGTCACCTGAAAAAGCCACTGTCGAAGAAGGAACTTTACTCGGTTTTGAGAAGGGAAACAGCGAAGCTCTTGATGAAGTTACTACCACTGATGTGACTGTTGCCAATGATAGGACGTTTTCTGATGAAGCAGAAGTAAGCGAGACGGAGACCAGTACGGAAGAAGATACGT
>NW_013788785.1:0-622 GCF_000517525.1 Limulus polyphemus
ACAGATTTAGGTACTGGATAATTTCTACAGACTTCTAAAGGGTCGGGTTTAACACCGTCTATGGTCACTATATGACCCAAGTATTCTACTTCATTTTTCAAAAACTGACATTTACTTGGTTTAAGTTTTAAGTTTGCTTTTCTTAATCTATCAAATACATGTCTTAACCTTTCTAAGTGTTCTTCAAAACTTGCAGTGAACACTATAACATCATCTAAGTAACAGAAACATTCAGAATCTTGCAAGCCTGACAATACAACATCCATTAATCTTTGAAATGTTGAAGGGGCATTGCATAAGCCGAAAGGCATTCTGTTAAACTGGTATTTACCTGAAGGTAATACGAAAGCGGTTTTATCTTTATCTTCTTCCTCTATTTCTACTTGCCAATAACCACTTTGTAAATCCATAGACGAAAAGTATTTACTTTTACCTAACCTATCTAAAGTTTCTTGGATATTCGGTAACGTTTACTTTACGAAAATCCACACAGAACCTTAATTTTCCGTCCTTTTTAGGAACTAATACCACTGGAGATGCATAGGGACTACTACTGTCCTCTATTACACCTTGTTCAAGCATTTCTTTTACGCATTCTTTTAATTCAATCCGGTATTTTTCG
>NW_013788786.1:0-622 GCF_000517525.1 Limulus polyphemus
GACACTATGTGTGCTTGCCATTTTACACTTAGCTGTTGGGACTTTCACAATAGTGGTTGGTCGGCGTCCCTCAGCACCAACCACGACTGGTTTCACGAAGCTGACTTATTGGTGGTATTTTTCTTACACTGGCTCCTCATATGTCATTGCTCTCCATAGTTCCAACAACCTTTCTGGGAAGCAGCTTTTCCTGCTGTGACATCTTCCCTATGTTGAAGTTTCCAGCATTGAGCTCTCTTGTGCCCAGGTTTATTACAGTGCCAGCAAAGTCCTTCAAATTTATCTGCAAGCTGACCTTTTCTGGCCTTGAATCTTGATGACTGTATCAACCTTGGTATCTCTGTGCTGGACTTAACGTAGGATTCGAATTCAAGAGCTTTGTCCATCGCATCCTGCATAGTAGAGGGTTGTGCTGACTTTACCTGTATCTTCAGTTGTGGACTGTCCAAGTCACCTACAAACTGATCCCTCAGCAACAACTTGAGGACATCAGGTGGTGCAGTTCGGTAGGCCTTGTGTGCCATGTTTTCCAAGTCCTGTGCCAGCTCTCCCTTAGCATGGACTCTCGTACCTAACCTACGCCCTGTAGACTTCAGACTGTATTTTGAGTTAAATATCTGAG
>NW_013788787.1:0-621 GCF_000517525.1 Limulus polyphemus
ACCCCAGAGGGGTTGTGTCTATTTAAGTCTCCCAAAAGTAAAAAGGGAGGTGGCAACTTGTCAACGAGAGTATCAAGGTCTGATTGATTATAAGTCCCCCCAGGACACAGGTAGAGAGAACAAACTGTGATGGCACAACCCAAGGAAACATGTATGGCTACAGCCTCCAAGGGTGTATCGAGGGACACGGATAAGGAGGGCACATGCTGGTCAACCAACAGTGCCACCCCTTCATGTACCCGCACATCACATAACCTGTCATTCCGGTACAAGGAAAACTGCCAAAGGGTGACTGTATCGGCAGGTTTCAGAAATGTTTCCTGTAAGGAGAGACATGCGGGATGATAGGAGTCAATCAAGGCCTTAATGTCATCGAGATTCGAACGAAAACCTCGACAGTTCCACTGTCAAAGTGGCCATTTTTATGTATGTTTAGGAGAAGAGGGTGGAGAACCCTTCGGTTTACGACCACACCGTTTTTCTTTACTAGATAGAGGTCGATTGACCTCCATGGATCCTGCCCTTGAACGGGCGGGCAGATCTCTGTCATCAGAGTGAGAATCCAATGACTGAGGACGTGATCGAATAATCGTCCTGCATTTAGGGGTCAAAGATGGATCT
>NW_013788788.1:0-623 GCF_000517525.1 Limulus polyphemus
AAGTACACATAGTGTCTACGTGACGAGGGAAGCTGGATGGCCGAAGGTGCAACTCTGTCATAGATTCTGCATTTCAGCAAACCTTTGTGAGTATCAAGGTGCTGGATCACATAGGAGTACCAGAAGCTGAACAGAAGCTCTGTGGTGTGACAGGATATTATGCAAGGTTGTAGGGACCAGTGAGGGTAACTACTGAACTCATGGGCATGAAGAACAGACAGAAAGTATACTTGGTTGACATTGAAGACCAATGCATATTAGGATTGGATTATTTACTACAGAGGAAGTGTGTAGCTAACTTCCATAAAATGACGATTGGAAACAACAAAGGCCAAATTCCAGTAAGTGTTGCTGCATCCATTGATTTGTATGTCACAGCACTTAAGTCAACTACAATATCCCCTATGTCAGAGAAGATAATTTGGGGTAGGATTAAAAACCAATAAACAAATAACAATAACTTAATTAAATGTACAGAATTTACAAACACAAAATTAAAATTCAACATAGTCTCTTAATTTTATGGGACGCATCTTCTTCCGTTCTGGTCTCCATCTCGTTGGCTTCTGCTTCATGTGGGGTTCATCTGCTTCATCAGGAAATGTCCTATTATTGGTAACAGT
>NW_013788789.1:0-621 GCF_000517525.1 Limulus polyphemus
TCTCATATCATTAGCATTTGTATATATATTTATTACTTTTATTATATTGACCTTTCAGCCATGCCTGGCTAACAGTGTAGAAGTTGCAATGATATGACTCACGTGAACTCATGGTACCATATCAAATAACATAAAACTGATCTTTGGTCTGTGCAAAGTAACTTGTCTTGGCTGTGTTTTAGTTGACTAGTATTTTGTAAAATACAGTCACATTTCAATTATTATACGTTATATATGTATATAGATTATTGTTATTTTGAAATAAGTTCTTAAACTTATTTTTTTTAAAACATAGAACAGTAACTAAAGAAGTAAAGTAAACAATAATCTCTTCAAGTTATGACCTTTGTACTCGGTTTCTGCTTGAGGTAAGTTGTTTATACATTAATACCATAGAATTCCAATATAATTTATCAATCATAGTAACTAAGATGTATTTTAGTCTAAAAAAATATGAAATTTTGAGCAGACTAAAGTCACACCCTAACTTGTTGAAATATTGGTTCAAAGAAAACATGGCGCCAAGTCCATTAAAATGGCTGAGAAAGCCACTAGGGGGACATTCTGAGCTTCCGATTGGTTATTCCTGTCATGTATATACTGGAGCATTTCCAAAAATGG
>NW_013788790.1:0-620 GCF_000517525.1 Limulus polyphemus
GAGTAGGAATCAACAATATAGTGTGTGTACATAAACGCTTTAATTTGCACTGCTACATAATCTGAATTTCTATAAAACCTCCATACGCCTATTAATATAACCAACTCGCCGCGCCAAACAGAGTATCTATTATTAGTTTGCTATAGTTAGTGTGCTATAAACTTTGGAAGCTATAGCTGTGATTGTAAAAACGCTTATCAATCGGAAAACTTCAAAAATTTGATCAAGGGCATTTACAAAGTTCGAACATTACAACTCATTTAACTTCAGTGGATTCTCATCGAACATTAGTATTTTTTCGAAAAATTACATAACGTCACGGTGAAATACCCGGTGTGTGTGGCCGATAAATAACGAAGGACAAAGCTAGCTAGCTTCCCGTTAAGTAACTTATACCTACATCAACTCGTAATCAACTGGCTCATCGTGAACCCTCGATAAGATTATCAAAGAAGTTCTAAATTAAAAGGAAACTTTATATGGCTTGTAAGTTTGTGAAACTTTTGTTTATAAATCATTGTTTGTAATAACTGTTATTGTAAATTGTATTGTTGTGTGTATATTAAACGTATTTAGTGTTTAGAAAGAAAACTGTGTGAAGCAATCTTGTTGACAAATAT
>NW_013788791.1:0-624 GCF_000517525.1 Limulus polyphemus
ATCCTTCTTCAGGACTAACACGATGGAAGCTGACCAGGGACTATCTGATTTCTCGACTATCCCTTCCTTAATTATACCATCCATGACCTTCCCTATCTCTTGTCGCTTTGCTGGAACTATTCTACTCGCAGGGATCTTTATTGGACGGTGATTGTCTGTGTTTATTCTGTGCTCTACAAGGTTTGTGCAGCCGAGGTCATGATGTCCTTTCGAAAAGACGTCTACATAATTTGCCAAAAGTTCTTTTACCTGAAGAGCCTGTGATGATGCCAAACAGACTATGCTCTTCTTATAGAGGTCAGTTAAATGTTCTGGAAGTGTATGTCCTTTCTTTACAGTTGTATTTCTTGCTTTAACATTGACTGGCTCTTCCTCCTGGCACACACCCAACAATGCCCCTTCCTTAAGTGTCTGTTCCCATTTAGAGAAATTGGCCACTGTTATGGGTACTACATGATGACCTGCCACAAGTGACCTTCCAATCTTCAAATCCGCTGGCCTGGATGGGTCTTCCACTGCTTCCACAAGCATTGGGCCTCCTTGGGGATGTTCTTTTATCCTTCCCCAAATTATCTTCTCTGACATAGGGGGTATTCTAGTTGACTTAAATGCTGTGACATGCAG
>NW_013788792.1:0-623 GCF_000517525.1 Limulus polyphemus
AGTTGGCTATGGTTTATGTGACAACTTGCTTGGTCTGACATGTCAACAACATGACGGGTTGGAGTTTTGTATAAAAAAATAAAAATACCCTAGGGGTCTCCGCCTTTCCTTCAGTATTGTATTTAAATTACGCAAAAAAAAAAGTATAACGTTAGGTCGTAGAATAAAATTATAAATTTATTTATTGATAGTATTAATTACGGTAAAGTTTAGCCCTAACTAAACTACAGTAAAAATCGTACACAAGTTACAGTGGTAATTTATCTTTTATTGAATATAGACCGTACTACCTATCGTCCTGTATTTGTAAAAGTGATGTTGCAATAAAAATAATATTTTATCGCAAATGTTATGCGGGTCTCTGCTAGTATATATTTATTAATTGTGAAGTTTATTTTTCAGTATATAGGTAAAATGAATTTAAACAACTATTTCTATAATTAGCTTGTGAGAAGCGAATTTTTTTAATCTTAGCTGTGAGAAGCGGATGTTTCTACTCTATAATTAGCTTTTGAAAAGCGGATATTTTTTATCCCATAATTAGCTTGTGAGAAACAAATCTTTTTATTCTTAGCTGTGAGAAGCGGATGTTTTTATTCTTAGCTGTGAGAAGCGGATGTTTC
>NW_013788793.1:0-620 GCF_000517525.1 Limulus polyphemus
GTTCGAGCTGCCACTGTTGCAGGTTTTCTTGCCACTGCTGTAATTTTTCTTCTTGTTTATTTTGCTGTTCGAGCTGCCATTGTTGCAGGTTTTCTTGCAACTGTTGTTGTCTCTCTTCTTGTTTGTTTTCTTTTTCCTCTAACAACTTTTGTAATTCCTCTTCTCGTTTTTCTTATTTCTTTTCTTGTTTATTTTCTCGTTCTTCTTGTTTATTTTCTTTTTCCTCTAACAACTGTTGTAATTTCTCTTCTTTTTTTCTGTATTGCTGCCATCAAATCTGCTAAGCTGTAGTTTGATTTTCCGCCTCTCGTTTCATCTTCTTCTCTCTCTCTTTTTTTTACTATCCCACTTCTGACACCAATTTTTACGTCTCCGTTTGTTAATTAACTTTCAGTAACTTCGTTCCCACGAAACTTTAGCGACACAAGTCCTTATTTAATAAAACTGGTTTATTTTTTCCGAATATAACTTTACGATACATTTAATTTCAACAATCGCGCTAAAACAAACGCTATAACAACGAACGAACGTGCTCAATAATACTCTATGACTGCAGATCAATTACTCACTGTCTACACACACACATTATTCCGTCACGTTGTCACCCTCTTATATATATA
>NW_013788794.1:0-623 GCF_000517525.1 Limulus polyphemus
AATTTTAACATGAAAATTACATTGCACACAGACTATTCAAAACAATACTCAATATATTCATGGACAAACTTTATTTTATTTTATTAAAAATACTTCACTAAGAAATATGACTTTTTGTATGTGAAAGACTTGAAATATTAACTGAAAGATAATTTTGTGAAGATATACCCAATATATAGAGAGTTATAAGTATTTAACTTATATCAACTTTAAATGAGTACAAAAGGTTATGTTACTCGGTCAAATTGATCGATCCCATGTTGAGAGAGTTAAAGTAACAGGTGATAAATCCTTGGACACTGCAGGATCCCAATGAATAAAAAATTTGTTCCTAGGGCCTCGAAATGGTTCCGTACGAGCCATATAACATCTGAGCGCCCTTACAGGACATAACAAATGATCCAGGTCTGATCTACGGTAGAGATGAAAAATGCCAGGTAAATGAATAGGAGAAAAAGATTTGTTTCCTTCTCTGGCAGCAAGAGTTTAAGAAATAAATGATTGGTCAGGATAGAGCAAAACATAGGTAGAATAATATAGAGTCTGCTGAACATGAATGGCAAATAAATCAGAACGACGGTGTCAGGAAGCTAACAGCAAATAAAAAAATAAACTAGTGAGGG
>NW_013788795.1:0-622 GCF_000517525.1 Limulus polyphemus
TTTCTAGACTCACGCCAGACAATTGGCATTCCAAAAGACAAAGACTTTTTCTTACCTTTAGTCCATTGTCTCAACTATTTGACATAAACGGTGCAAACTTTGTGTGGAGCCCATAATTTGTCTTGGTCCCCAAGTTTTATTCCAAAATACTTGTAATACGTTTTTTTTGACGAATTTTATAATGTTTTGCCTTTGTTTCTTTACAACAAATTTATCACAACTATATTTGGGCCATTTATACAACTCTTGTTGCCATAACGACGAATAAATAACATTGAAAAGAAAAAAATAATGTCAAAGTGCACGCACAAACAAATACTATCCAGATATGACACGCCATGCGGCCTGTCAACCGTTCATATACTACTGGTGTGTTTCTTGTGGGTTGTAGAACGATCGATAAGACTCCCACGTCGCCATTAGAGAAATCCATAGCCAGTGTTTGTTAACATTTTAACTACAACAAAATGTGACCAGATTTCAATGAAAATGATTCACTTATGTAAAAGTACATATGACGTTTTGTGAAAAATCTGTACGTGATGGAGAAAAATGGACATCATTTTCTGATTCAGCGTACAGGAATTACTGTAGAACATGTAAACATTTCAAGACAATAAAA
>NW_013788796.1:0-624 GCF_000517525.1 Limulus polyphemus
GTTTTATAAAAATAAATAAAGAATAAATATGAAAAACAAGAAATCAAGTACTTACCCAACTTCTTTTTTCTTGCTCTTGATTGTCGATGACAGTTAAGCTTAATTTTTTATATTAATAGTTGTAATGCACTTAATAATTTTTATTTAATTAAATAATGCACAAAAGAATATAGACTAATAACAGGCAAAAAGTAGACAAATTCCCTTACCTCTTAAAATTTTTTGACTTTTTAACTATCTGACAAGAGCCATTAGAAATTCATCCAAGCTAGTCATTAACTTTCCCACGGAAACGATGTTGCTATTCTGAACGAAACTGTTCAGAATATAACGTTATACAATATGTCATTTTATATATGAAAACCTTGACTTGCTATTGGTTATAGATAATATATAATGAAACGTATGAGAGAACTATCAACGAATTCAAAAAAAAAAATTTGAAGACTATAAAAATTATGCTGTGTCTGAACAATAATGATTTTATAGAGTAATTTACATTTAATTTCATACATTTTCCTAGGGGTAGTGGATATAATAGGGATGATAACATACTAAGAAAAAATGTGTCACATGGTTCACACTAGTTGAAATTCAGGATTTTTTTTTAATATTGCTTTGTAG
>NW_013788797.1:0-622 GCF_000517525.1 Limulus polyphemus
AACATCCCCATGGAAGCCCAATGCTTGTGGAAGCAGTGGAAGACCCATCCAAGCCAGCGGATTTGAAGATTGGAAGGTCACTTGTGGCAGGTAATCAAGTAGTACCTGTAACAGTGGCCAATTTCTCTAAATGTGAACAGACATTTAAAGAAGGGGCATTGTTGGGTGTGTGCCAGGAGGTAGAGCCAGCCAATATTAAAGCAAGAAGTTCCACCAAAACTGAAAGGACATACACTTCCAGAACATTTAACAGACCTGTATAAAAAGAGCATAGTCCATTTGGCATCATCACAGGCTCTTCAGGTAAAAGAACTTTTGACAAATTATGCAGACGTCTTTTCGAAAGGACATCATAACCTCAGCTGCACAGACCTTGTGAAGCACAGAATAAACACAAACAATCACCATCCAATAAAGATCCCTCCAAGGAGAATAGCTCCGGCAAAGCGACAAGAGATGGAAAAGGTCATGGATGGCTTAATTAAGGAATGGATAGTCGAGAAATCAGGTAGTCCTTGGTCAGCTCCCGTCGTGTTAGTCCAGAAGAAGGATGGGACCCAACATTGCTGTGTGGACTTCAGAGCTCTTAACAGTATAACCGAAACAGAATCATACCCACTGC
>NW_013788798.1:0-623 GCF_000517525.1 Limulus polyphemus
AATAAAGTGGCAAGAGTCCTTCCTCCAATATTTTGACGTATTTCGCAAAATTTATGTTCCAACGCACTCCACTAAGCTCGATCTTCCACCGAAACAGCTCCCCAAACCATCGCGCTGAAACCCCCATGCTTCACAGTTGGCTGCAATCTGTTGAGCCAAAACTTTTGGTGAGGCATTCTCTAGACCCATATCCTTCCACTGTTCGAAAATTGAGCGAATCTTGATTCGTCTGAGAACAACACGGTCTTTCAAAAGTCCAGAGGCTTGTTTATCATATCACTTGCCCACTTCTTTCGACTGACTATGTTGGCAGGTCTTAATAAGGGCTTCCGTCTAGCTGCTCTGCAACGATAACTCATTCTGTGGAGAATCCGTTGAACAGATTTCGGGCTCATCCCACCAACATTGGCCACTTCTGCAGTCGTTAATCTGGGATCCATTTCGATGCTCCTCTTGACAGCCCTTTTTTGTTCTCTCCAATGGACCAGGACGACCCGACGCTGCTCAGTTGTTTCTTTGCCGTGTTTCATGAACTGCACGATGATTCTGTTGACTGTCGAAAGCGGGATTCCCAAATTCTGCGAAATTTGCCGCTGACTAAATACCACCATCTGCTGACCAAC
>NW_013788799.1:0-623 GCF_000517525.1 Limulus polyphemus
TTTGGTTCCACTTCACCATCATAAACTCTTTCAGTTGGCTTGACTTCAGCTTGAAGGCACCTGGTTAGTTCAACCTCTCTTTTGCAGCAATGTCTGCAGTCATTTTTGCAGGGTCTTCGGCTCAGTCTATCAGTATTACCATGGGATTTTCCTTCTCTATATTCAATATTATAATTATACTGGTCTATCTTTCCAATCCAATGTGCTAATTGTCCCTCTGGGTTCTTTAATGATCTTAAGCAGCGTAATGCAGCATGGTCTGTCCTGATGGTAAACCTTGCACCACAGAGGTAAGGATGGAAATATGTCAGACTCTTAGGTATAGCAAGGAGTTCCCTATGTGTTACACAGTAGTTCCTCTCTGGTTTACTCAAAAACCCTACTGAAGTAGGCCACCACATGTTCGTTTTCCACCCACTTTCTGAGACAACACTCCTCCAATTCTGACATTGCTTGCATCACAATCCAGTATGTATGGCAGTGAGGGATCTGGAAGCTTTAAAAGTGGAGTGGAGGACAATTTTTCCTTCAATGTTTTGAAAGAATGCTGGCAAGAAACTGTCCATTGAAACTTCTGACCTTTTTTAGTCAAATCATGTAGTGGAGCAGCTATAGTTGCAAAG
>NW_013788800.1:0-621 GCF_000517525.1 Limulus polyphemus
CCATTTATCATAAAAGACCTACCAGCCACGTTCCATCTATAATAAAAGACCTACCAGCCACTATACATACATAATAAAAGACCTACCAGCCACTATCCATCTGTAATAAAAGACCTGCCATTCAAAATCCATCTATCATTAAAGACCTACCAGTCACTATCCATCTATCATTAAAGACCTACCGGTCACTATCCATCTATAATAAAATACCTACCAGCCACTATCCATCTGTAATAAAAGACCTACCAGCCAATATCCATCTGTAGTAAAAAACCTACCAGCCACAATCCATGTTTAATAAAAGACCTACCAGCCACTCTCTATCTATAGTAAAAGACCTATCAGCCACTATCCATGTATGATAAAACACCTACCAGTCACTATCCATCTAAATAAAAGACCTACCAATCACTATCCATATATAATGAAAGACCTACCAGCCACTATCCTTTTTATTAAAAGACCTGCCAGCTACTATCCATCTATCATAAAAGACCTACCAGCCACGTTCCATCTATAGTAAAAGATCTAACAGCCACTCTTCATATATAATAAAAGACCTACCAGCCACAATCCATCTGTAATAAAAGACCTACCAGCCACAATCCAACTGTAATAAAG
>NW_013788801.1:0-622 GCF_000517525.1 Limulus polyphemus
TAAGACTAGAGGGAAGGCAGCTAGTCATCACCACCCACTGCCAACTCTTGGGCTACTCTTTTACCAACGAATAGTGGGATTGACCGTCACATTATAACGCTCCCACGGCTGAAAGGGCGAGCATGTTTGGTGTAACGGGGATTCGAACCCGCGACCCGCAGATTGCGAGTCGAGCGCCCTAACCATCTGGCCATGCCGGGCCTCGGTATATAGGAAGCAGATTTTGACATCAAATTTTGGGGTAAAAATGTGCGTCTTATACACCGAAAAATACGGTACTTTTCAAATATGTCTATTTCATTATTTCAGTTGTTTTCAGGTTATATATATATATGTACTAGTTAATACTTCTTCAATGATGTACTTCATTCCGTTGTACAAAGTGTTGCTATATTTATAGTTATAAATGTATAGGACGTAAACAGAACACAGTTGTCTTTGATGTTCGATAAACGTATAACGTTCATTGCCTCAAAATTATTATTCTAAAGTGTACTTCACGAGACTAACTCTGTTGTTCTACATACAATTTCCTTATAATTACTATTCTGACTGGTTGATTTGACATCTATCAGTTTATAACACGAAATAGAGCGAATATATCTTTTATTTTCTGTTATTG
>NW_013788802.1:0-623 GCF_000517525.1 Limulus polyphemus
GTTTTTATGCTGAGGCGACAGGAGATATTTGCAAAATAGATGGAATAATGGACCAGCGCAACTACCATCAGATACTGATCCGTCACGGTATACTCAGTGGTTTCCGTATTATTGGTAAAGGATTCTACTACCAAGAAGATAATGACCCCAAACACTTATCCAACATATACAGAAATTACTTAGCTAAGAACAAAACTGCTGGAGTCATTCAAATGATGCAATGGCCTCCACAGAACCCAATTGAGAAGATCTGGGATTTGATAGATCAAACATTTAACAAATCAAAAGTTACTTCCAAAGAAACTTTATGGGAGTGTATTAGAGACATTTGGAGTAAAATCTCAAAGGAAACTTTGATTAAATATGTTGTAACAATGCCTAAAAGACTGTCTGCAGTTGTTAAAGCAAAAGGGGGACACACAAAATATTAATTGTTTGCTAAACTCAAGCACTTCCACTGAGTTTCTGTTGTACTAAATATGAAGATTAATAAAATTCTGATGTTTCATCTGTGATTTACCTTCCATTGTGCTTTGAAGGTAGCCTGAAAACTAATTTTTGACTTTGTACTAACACTTTTGCACAATACTGTATATATATATATATATATATATATATATATA
>NW_013788803.1:0-905 GCF_000517525.1 Limulus polyphemus
AAATAATTCGAATTGGAAATTTCAACCCCAACTGCACTTTCTGCACACGTAGAGTAATTGGGTCAGAAACCCCTAGGACTCACGTATAGCCGTCCTTAATTTTGCACTACTGACCGGAGGAAAGGCAACCAGCCAGCAGTGCCGGCCGTCACATAGGCTTTGTTCGGATCATTGAACCGAATAGCGGGATTAAGTGACTCTTTAATAGCATGCCGACACTTGAAAGCGCAGAACGTGTTCAGCTGCATCAAATCTCGAACCTCCGACCTGTAATCCAATAGGTTAATCATTAGGTCATGCCCGGTTCACAAATTTGAAGTTTCAAATCGACGATTCTTACTATATATATATATGTTACACAATTGTTACCATATGGTATCTGGTATTAAACAATTGTTACCATATGGTACTTCTGGTATTACACAATTGTTCCCATATGAACTTCTGGTATTACACAATTGTTACCATATGGTACTTCTGGTATTACACAATTGTTACCATGTGGTACTTCTGGTATTACACAATTGTTCCCATGTGGTACTTCTGCTATTACACAATTGTTCCCATATGGCACTTCTGGTATTACACAATTGTTACCATATGGTACTTCTGGTATTACACTAACTTCTGTTATTACACAATTGTTACCATATGGTACTTCTGGTATTACACAATTGTTACCATATGGTACTTCTGGTATTACACAATTGTTACCATGTGGTACTTCTGGTATTACACAATTGTTACCATGTGGTACTTCTGGTATTACACAATTGTTACCATGTGGTACTTCTGCTATTACACAATTGTTCCCATATGGTACTTCTGTTATTACACAATTGTTACCATATGGTACTTCTGGTATTACACAATTGTTACCATATGGTACTTCTGGTATTACACAA
>NW_013788804.1:0-621 GCF_000517525.1 Limulus polyphemus
CTTTCAGGCAAACCAATAAAAGAGTAACATAAAACGACCCCAAAAATCGTAAAAGTAAAACTAGAAAGTTAGAATTTTGTATGTAAATGCTCAAGATTTACACGAACTTTCATATGAAATTTGAAGAAGATTCGTCTAAATGGGACGAAGTACCGGTACAAAACGCAAAACCTTCCATAACTCCCTTAAAACGAATAGTAGGAAGGTGAAACTATGCATGTAATTGATCAAAGATAAAGTGTACCTACAAGCCAAAATTGGAGAAGAAGTATCAATTCAGGATCCTCTTGTAACAAGTAATTGAGAAACAATCAGTAACCAAAAACTTCACTACAGTACACATATGCTTTCAGGCAAACCAATAAAAGAGTAACATAAAACAACCAGAAGAATCGTAAAAGTAAAACTAGAAAAATAGAATTTTGTATGAAGATGCTCAAGGTTTCCACGAACCTTCATATTAAATTTGAAGAAGATTCGACAAGATGGGACGAAGTAGAAGGACAAAACCCAAAACCTTCCATAACTCACTTAAAACGAATAGTAGGAAGGTGAAACTATGCATGTAACTGCTCAACGATAAAGTGTACCTACATCCCAAAATTGGAGAAGAATTATCAA
>NW_013788805.1:0-1010 GCF_000517525.1 Limulus polyphemus
ATGGCTGGAGACGGCTTGAATGGATAACGAAGAAAAACTTTAATATAAGTTTAACATAACAGCAAATGTACAACGTTTCGACAAGGTTTTGTCAACATCAGTTATGTTAAACTTATATTAAAGTTTTTCTTCATTACCCATTCAAGCCGTCTCTAGCCATTATTAGTCTCAAAGTGGGTTCCTCGTTATCGAATATTGACAACAGTGTTAAGCCTAGCGTTAGAGGTAAATATATTTCATCACTACTTTATCTTCTTACCAAAGTATATATTTTATGTGTTTCTCCTGTGTCACCACTTTCATAAGAAGTTGCATACGAAACAAGAAACGTAAAATGATAGTAATAAAAGCATGGATCACTTCTTAACTAAGGGAGGAAAATATCTTGCGATGATTAGCTCGTCTTAATGGCTGTAGATGGCGCTGGGTATCCCATTACTAGAACAGCTAATTGTTGGTTAGTAAGCCATAGCCTCGAAGTATGAAAAAAATGGGGTGGGATGGGGGATAATAATTTGTAAGAACTATAACCTGGAATATAGAACAAGAAACTGATAGAATAGCGATAATTTTTGGAGTGGAGAAAAAGAAACTTATTAGGTAGGCAACACTAGGAGTAGAAAGAAAGAAACTTATTAGGTAGGCAACACTAGGAGTAGAAAGAAAGAAACTTCCTGGTTTAAAGTTTCCTTGGTGTGGAACCAGCTGGTGTCTCTGTGTACTTATGTGAGAACTGCAGTGTAATTTCACTCCAGTGCAACCGGTGTCTCTGTGTACTTATGTGAGAACTGAAGTGTAATTTCACTCCAGTTCAACCGGTGTCTCTGTGTACTTATGTGAGAACTGCAGTGTAATTTCACTCCAGTTCAACCGGTGTCTCTGTGTACTTATGTGAGAACTGAAGTGTAATTTCACTCCAGTTCAACCGGTGTCTCTGTGTACTTATGTGAGAACTGCAGTGTTATTTAACTCCAGTTCAACCGGTGTCTCTGGTACTTATGTGAGAACTC
>NW_013788806.1:0-623 GCF_000517525.1 Limulus polyphemus
TATCATATACACAAATATTCTATAAGTTAAAACCGTCTGGGGTTTAAAAACGTAGAAATAACTTCATAAATTCTGATTTTTTTTAGCCTAATTTATTAAATTTGTTGTTTCGATAAAAGGCTGCAATGTACTAGTCCTATCAAATCTTAATATTGGTGGAATATGGTTCTATCATTGGGTGAGATCTTAATATTGTTGTAATATGGTTCTATCATTGGGTGAGATCTTAATATTGTTGGAATATGGTTCTAATATTGGGTGAGATCTTAATATTGTTGGAATATGGTTCTATCATTGGGTGAGATCTTAATATTGTTGGAATATGGTTCTATCATTGGGTGAGATCTTAATATTGTTGGAATATGGTTCTATCATTGGGTGAGATCTTAATATTGTTGTAATATGGTTCTATTATTGGGTGAGATCTTAATATTGTTGTAATATGGTTCTATCATTGGGTGAGATCTTAATATTGGTGGAATATGGTTCTATTATTGGGTGAGATCTTAATATTGTTGTAATATGGTTCTATCATTGGGTAAGATCTTAATATTGTTGGAATATGGTTCTAATATTGGGTGAGATCTTAATATTGTTGTAATATGGTTCTATCATTGGGTGAG
>NW_013788807.1:0-623 GCF_000517525.1 Limulus polyphemus
TCTCCAGTCAGATAGCTATAATGTCTCCCATAAGCAAAGTTTGACTATTGGTGCTTCCTGTCTCACTTCCGACATCAAACACCTCCCACCCCTTATGATGTCATGAATTTCGTTAGGATCACGTAATTTGATTACATACATATATCTGTACTTGGTTGCTGACAGACACATATATTTAGCTATGTGCTCCTTTCATTTAGTTTGAACAATTACCAAATTACAAAAAAAAAACACGAAGTAGGAATGGGCGGAATGATGGATACATCCACTTTGAGGTTCCACAGTGTCAAAAACCATCACGTGTCGTAATGTTATTCCGCCCATTTCTACCTTGTTTCCTTACTTTTTGGTGCTCCCATTCTTTCTTCCTAATTTTTGATTTAATATTTTTTACAATTGTATTAATATAAGTTGATAACGTGGGTAAAAATATGTATATCAAAACATCATGAAACAGGTATTATTTTTTAATTGTTGCGCAAAGGATGTGTTGTTTCATTTGTATTAAGTGTCTTAATATTCTTAACCGATTGATTGTGTTAACAAAATACAAAATAATAACAAGATACAATAGAACAGTTCGGAAGAAACAAATCCGGTTTTATGTTTTAACCGTTTTAACT
>NW_013788808.1:0-679 GCF_000517525.1 Limulus polyphemus
ATAACTTGTTCAGCCTTACGTACACATATCTAAGAAATATGTACTACGGACAGAAACCAAACCTCCCACCCCCCTACAAACATTCCTAGCGACGCCCATGTTAACCAGGAGGGTAGTCCCCAATTCCGAAAGTTCTGGGTCTTTTAAAATCTAGATGATAATTTATTTTATCCTGTTTAAGAAGCTTGAAGATACAAACTTTAATTGTGGAGTTTCCAAAACAAGAAATTGGATTTTTTTATTTAGCTGAGAATGATAAATTAGGATTACTTATACTCGTAGATTATATCGTTTTTCTGGAAATAACTATTATTTCTACTATTATTTAAGTTAAAGTAGTTATTTTTTTCTGTATTTTAGTTAGAATAATTAGTATTGTATACTTTTTTAGTTTTATTATTACAGGCACAGCTAACGTGACGTTACGACATTAGGCTTAACTTACTATTGTTTTTAGCCCTCCTCTGGACCATTTCCAATAAGTAAATATCCTTTCCAAGATAATGAAACTAAAACTATACACTGTATTCCAAGTAAGGTATAACGAGTGTTTTGTTTGGAGGTACATATTATGTCTTTTTATCTGTAAATACACCCTAACATTCTATTGGCTTTACTACTAATAACAGACCACTGCTTAGATGAATTGAGTGACTTATCCACCATTATTGTTTAGATC
>NW_013788809.1:0-624 GCF_000517525.1 Limulus polyphemus
ACTATCTGATTTCTCGACCATCCCTTCCTTAATTAGGCCACCCAAGACCTTCTCCATCTCTTTTTCGCTTTGCTGGAGCTATTCTCTTTGGAGGAATCTCTATTGGACTGTGATTGTCTGTGTTTATTCTGTGCTCCACAAGGTTTGTGCAGACGAGTTCGTGATCTCCTTTGGAAAAGACGCCTGCATAATTCGCCAAAAGTTCTCTAACCTGAAGAGCCTGTGATGATGACAAATGGACTATGCTCTTCTTATAGAGGACAGTTAAGTGTCCTGGGAGAGGATGTCCTTTCTTTATGGTTGTTTCTCTTGCCTTAACATTGACTGGCTCTACCTCCTGGCACACACACACAACAATTCCACTTCCTTAAGTGTCTCCTCACATTTAGAGAAATTGGCCACTGTTATGGGTACTACTTGATGATCTGCCACAAGTGACCTTCCAATATTCACATCCGCTGGTCTGGATGGGTCTTCCACTGCTTCCACAAGCATCGAGCTTCCTTGGTGAAGGTTTTTTTATTCTACCCCAAATTATCTTCTCTGACATAGGGGGGTATTGTAGTTGACTTAAGAGATGTGACATGCAAATCAACAGATGCAGCAACACTTACTGGAATTTGG
>NW_013788810.1:0-623 GCF_000517525.1 Limulus polyphemus
GTAAACAAAATATTCGGAGAATATTGTTGTAGGTACCTAGGCTGCTGAGTTGTTTGTACACAAAATATTCGGAGAATATTGTTGTAGGTGTCTAGGCTGCCGAGTTGTTTGTAAACGAAATATTTGGATAATATTGTTGTAGGTGTCTAGGCTGCTGAGTTGTTTGTAAACAAAATATTCGGAGAATATTGTTGTAGGTGTCTAGGCTGCCGAGTTGTTTGTACACAAGATATTCGGAAAATATTGTTGTAGATGTCTAGGTTCCCGAATTGTTTGTAAACGAAATATTTGGATAATATTGTTGTAGGTGTCTAGGATGCTGAGTTGTTTGTACACAAAATATTCGGAGAATATTGTTGTAGGTGTCTAGGCTGCCGAGTTGTTTGTAAACGAAATATTTGGATAATATTGTTGTAGGTGTCTAAGCTGCTGAGTTGTTTCTAAACAAAGATGTGTAGGTTATACAGAATCTGTTAGGTAGGCTTCCACCGTTTCCACAAAGAAATTCTTTCTTTACACTAAGTACCTGGTCATTTAATAGTTCTACTAACGAAAACTAAGACCATGACAGTCGGACACAATCTGGACAGGGCAGTAACGATTGAAGATGTACAAGATTTCGT
>NW_013788811.1:0-657 GCF_000517525.1 Limulus polyphemus
CCTTACATGTTAATAACAACATAGTGTACAGTCTTCTTTCTTATACATGCACGAGTTACATAATACCTTAGATGTTAATAAGAACATAGTGTACAGTCTTCTCTGTTATATAGGCACGAGTTATATAATACCTTACATGTTAATAAAAATATAATGTGAAGTCTTCTCTGTTATATATGCACGAGTTACATAGTACCTTACATGTTAATAACAATATAGTGTACTTTCTTCTGTCTTATATATGCACGAGTTACATAATACCTTACATGTTAATGCCAACCTTGTATACAGTCTTCTCTCTTACATATGCGCGAGTTACATAATACCTTAAATGTTTATAACAATATAGTGTACAGTCTTCTCTTACATATTCATGCACGAGGTACATAATACCTTACAGTTAATAACAATATAGTGTACAGTCTTCCTTCTTATGTATGCACGAGTCACATAATACCTTACATGTAAATAACAACATAGTGTACAGTCTTCTCTCTTGTATATGCACGAATGACATAATACCTTACATGTTAATAACAAGATAGTGTACAGTCTTCTCTCTTATATATGCAGGAGTTACATAATACCTTACATGTTAATAACAATATAGTATACAATCTTCTCTGTTATATATGCACCAGTTACATAATACCTTAG
>NW_013788812.1:0-621 GCF_000517525.1 Limulus polyphemus
TAACAACTGTTATAATCTCTCTTCTTGTTTCTTTTCTCGTTCTTCTTGTTTCTTTTTTTTCCTCCAACAACTGCTGTAATCTCTCTTCTTGTTTCTTTTCTTTCTCCTCCAACAACTGCTGTAATCTATCTTCTTGTTTCTTTTCTTTTTCCTCCAACAACTGTTGTAATCTCTCTTCTTGTTTCTTTTCTTGTTTATTTTGTTGTTCGAGTTGCCATTGTTGCAGGTTTTCTTGCTACTGCTGTTGTCTCTCTTCTTGTTTCTTTTGCTGTTCTTGTATTGCTGTCATCAAGTCTGCTAAACTGTAGTCTGATTTGCCGCTTCTCGTTTCCATCTTCTCTTCTTCTTCTTCTTTTTTTTTATCCGTTTGTTAATTGATTTTCCGTAACTTCGTTCCAACGAAACTTTAGCGACACAAGTCCTTACTTAATAAAACTGGTTTATTCTTTCCGAAAATAAATTTACGATACACTTAATTTCAGCAATCGCGCTAAAACAAACGCTATAACAACGAACGTTAACTTCAACAATAATTTCTCTGACTGAAGATCAATTACTCACTGTCTACACACATTGTTCCGTCACGTTGTCACCCTCTTATATATATATATATATATATAC
>NW_013788813.1:0-617 GCF_000517525.1 Limulus polyphemus
CTCTTCTCGTGTTCATTTGTGGTGTTAATTTCGACTTTCAGATCACAAAAAAGTTGGCATCCGTTTGCAGCATGCACGGAACAACAACTGGAGAAAACATTTTCATGGAAGTGCAGAAAACTTTGCAAGGCTTTCACCTTCAGTGGAATCAGCTTCGACGTGTTACAGTTGATGGAGGAAAAACATCGCTGGAGTGAGGAAGGGTTTGGTGGGAAGATCTTCAACTCCCGGGCGCTCTGTTTATACACTGCATTATACATCAGCAAGCACTCTGTGGTAAAGACTTAGATACTTCTTGCGTACTGAAACCAGTCGTTTCTGCGGTGAACTTCATTCGGGATCATGCACTTAATCACCGCCAGTTCCAGGCTTTTCTTGAAGAAATTGATTCTAAATTCTGTGACTTGCCTTATCACACAGCAGTGAGGTGGCTCAGCTGCGATAAAGTCCTGTTTCGTTTTTATAAGCTCCGAAGAGAAATAGATATTTTTCTCACCAAAAAGGATAGAGCTGATCCACTTCTGTCAGATCCTACCTGGCTGTCAAAGTTGTCATTTTTTGGTTGACATCACATCCCACATGAATGAATTGAACTTGAGACTTCAGGGAAAGGATAA
>NW_013788814.1:0-961 GCF_000517525.1 Limulus polyphemus
AGCATTCATACCATGGTTTTCCTAACTTGTTTCTAAATTATTCTTTATTTAATTTAATTTCTGTTTTTACTAAAATATATGACGGACATGTTTAGCTACATTTTAAAACAACGCCGGTAATACCGTATATGCAGCATTTACTTAGCAATCAATTTAAAATTTTGTGTGTCAGATAAATTATTGAGTGAATTATAAGTAAGTTAAAACTGCATCAAAAACCAGTCGTCTACAATACCTGATGGTTTAGATATGATAACTATTTGTGTATAAACACAGTCCATGTGTTGTGTAATATATCTCTATCATTCCACTCCTACTTTTAATTGTTCTAAACATTTTCATGATAAGAGACGTGATTATTAATTGGTTATATTAGTAAACGTTTTTCTTGTTCGCACGACAATGTGTTGTTTTAGTTGTTGAAACGTTTCTTTCTTTCATTACGCAAATGCAGATGCAAATACGTTCTTTTTTTATTTATATCTAAAAAACATATGCAGTTTAAATGCCTGTACTGAAATATGATTAATATATACTGTTGTGTAAACCCAAACTTGCATATAGGCTATCTGTGCTGTGACCACCATGGTTCTCAACTTCTGACATTTATTGTTATAAGCTGACAAATGTACGTTGGTGTTAGGAATTCACATTAGCTATATTTTAATTGTCCTATATATGATAGAAAAGTAATTTAGTATTTGTATGTAGAAACAAGAGTGTAATTGACGGCTACGCTTTTACACTCCTCTGTCTAACCTAGAGTTACGTACTACTGTACTTCATATCGAACTTTTCTATCCCTAATTTAGTTACACATCACCAATAGTTAACAAATAGAACGTTACGCCATCTTCTATGTTTGATGTAACATTTACAGAGATGTATATTTATAATCATGTTTTTACCTTATCATCACCGTCCCTTTGGTTTATTGTTTAATATTTTTTCAAGTGGTTAT
>NW_013788815.1:0-622 GCF_000517525.1 Limulus polyphemus
AATACTGTTCTTACCTATAAGGATAAGCATAGCCAATTGAATATACTGTTCTTACCACTAAGGATAAGCGTAGCCAATTGAATATACTGTTACTTACCTATAAGGATAAGCATAGCCAATTGAATATACTGTTCTTACCTATAAGGATAAGCATGGACAGTTGCAAACCATTTACACACTACTTAATCTTCTATTGATATCTGTGAGATAGTTGCAAACCACTTACACACTTCTTAATCTTCTATTGATATCCGTGAACCAATTGCAAAACATTTACACACTGCTTAATCTTCTATTGATATCCGTGAGACAGTTGCAAACCATTTACACACTGCTTAATCTTCTATTGATATCCGTGAGCCAATTACAAACCATTTACACACTGCTTAACCTTCTATTGATATCCGTGAACCAATTGCAAACCATTTACACACGGCTTAACCTTCTACTGATATCATTGAACCAATTACAAACCATTTACACACTGCTTAACCTTCTATTGATATCCGTGAACCAATTACAAACCATTTACACACGGCTTAACCTTCTATTGATATCCGTGAACCAATTGCAAACCATTTACACACTGCTTAACCTTCTATTGATATCCGTGAACCAATTG
>NW_013788816.1:0-732 GCF_000517525.1 Limulus polyphemus
TCAAACGTCATCCCAAGAAATGCCACTTGTTCCAGAAAGAGGTGCTTTACTTAGGTTACATTGTAAGTGAGCATGGTGTGCAAACTGATCCTGACAAGGTAAAATCAGTGCGTGATTGGCCAACACCAGACAATGTGGAAGAGTTAAGAAGTTTATTGGGACTCTGTACCTATTACCGGAAATTTGTGAAAGACTTTCCAACTATAGCTGCTCCACTACATGATTTGACCAAAAAAAGGCCAGAAGTTTGAACGGATGGTTTCTTGCCAGCATGCTTTAAAGACATTGAAAGAAAAATTGGCCTCAGCTCCACTTTTAAAGCTTCCAGATCCCTCACTGACTTACATACTAGATTGTGATGCTAGTAATGTCGGAATTGGGGGAGTGTTGTCTCAGAAAGTGGGCGAAAACGAACATGTGGTAGCCTACTTCAGTAGGGTCCTGAGTAGACCAGAGAGGAACTACTGTGTAACACGGAGGGAACTCCTTGCTATAGTAAAGAGTCTGTCATATTTCCATCCTTACCTCCATGGTGCCACGTTTACCATCAGGACAGACCATGCTGTGTTATGCTGGTTAAGATCATTAAAGAACTCAGAGGGACACCTGGCACGTTGGATCGCAAAAATAGACCAGTATAATTATAATATTGAATACAGAGAAGGGAAAATCTCATGGAAATGCCGATGGACTGAGCCAAAGACCCTGCAAAAATGATTGCAGGCATTGCTG
>NW_013788817.1:0-622 GCF_000517525.1 Limulus polyphemus
CTCTGCATAGGGTTTCATTTCTGGACATTAATTCAGATATTTCTAAACAAAAGCTCAAACCAAAGTAAATTAGAAATTTAACGATAGTCAGATCTGTATACTCTTCATAAACTGTTAAAGGACAATAGGAATTTATAATATTATAGAGATTTTACAACAAAAGTGTTGTTGTAAAATAATTCCAATTGCTTCCTCACTTCATTGTTGTGTAAATCAAGCAATTAATGGCCAATAATGTGGTCTGAAAGGTAAATAGTTGGTTTTAAACCTATGCTGCACGTAGTGGTTTCATGTAGTTTATCTCACTTGATACGTACTGTTACGTCTATCTTCGTTTGTTAATTTCACGTAAAAATTCTTCCCGAGGAACTTCAGCGATACAAGTCCTTTCTTAAATAAAACTAGTTTATTATTTCTCAATACAGCTTTGCAATACACAGAATTTCCATAGTCACTTTAACTTAAACACACGCTATAATTCACAACGATTCACGGACTTCACTTACGGTCACTACCGCTCACTTAACTCAATTATCTGTCTCTATATCTGTCTATCTGCAAATTATATCTCCGCTTTATTTGCCGGCCTTATATACTAAAATAGAGGACGCTTAGAAAAGAC
>NW_013788818.1:0-909 GCF_000517525.1 Limulus polyphemus
GTCAAGCAGATGATGAAATAAGTCAGCAGCAAATTTCGCAGAATTTGGGAATCCCGCTTTCGACAGTCAACAGAATCATCGTGCAGTTCAGGAAACACGACAAGGAAACAACAGAGCAGCGTCAGGGTCGTCCTGAGAGGACAAAAAAGGCTGTCAAGAGGAGCATCGAAATGGATCCCAGATTAACGAATGCAGAAGTGACCAAAGTTGGTAGTATGAGTCCGAAATCTGTTCAACGGATTCTCCACAGATTGGGTTATCGTTGCAGAGCAGCTAGATGGAAGCTCTTATTAAGACCTGCCAACATAGTCAGACGAAAGAAGTGGGCAAGTGATATGATGACCAAGCCTCTGGATTTGGAAGACCGTATTGTTCCCAAACGAATCAAGATTCGCTCAATTTTCGGACATTGGAAGGATATGGGTCTGGAGAATGCCTCACCAAGAATTTTGGCTCAACAGATTGCAGCCAACTGTGAAGCATGGTGGTTTCAGCGTGATGGTTTGGGGAGCTGTTTGGGTTGGTGGGAGATCGAGCTTAGTGGAGTGCGTTGGCAACATAAATTTTGCGAAATACGTCGAAATATTGGAGGAAGGACTCTTGCCACTTTATTCCTCGGATTTTGCTCCATCTTCCTGGAACAACGTTGTGTTCTTGTCCACGTTCGTGTCACACTGCTAAAAACACCCAAAAGTGGCAGGAAGAAAATGGTATCCAGAAGTTGCCCTGGCCGAGCCAATCTCCTGACATGAACCCCATCGAAAACCTCTGGGCCATACTTGACCGGCAAGTCAAGAAACAACCAAAAAACCAACTTCGAAGATCGATCTACTCCAAGTTTTGAAGCAAGAGTGGGCGAACATCCCACAATCTAAAATTGAAGAGATGATTCTCACGATGCCCCAAAGG
>NW_013788819.1:0-623 GCF_000517525.1 Limulus polyphemus
CGATGAAGAAGTATCTCAGCTAGAGGAAGTATTCAAGCGTTTGAAAGTAGCAAACCTGAAACTCCATCCCAAGAAATGCCACTTATTCCAGAAAGAGGCGTTTTACTTAGGTCACAATGTAAGTGAGCATGGTGTGCGAAATGATCCAGACAAGGTGAATTATTGGCCTACACCAGATAATGTGGGAGAGTTAAGAAGTTTTTTGGGACTCTGTACCTATTACCAGAAGTTTGGGAAGAACTTTCAACTATAGCTGCTTCACTACATGATTTGACTAAAAAAGGCCAGAAGCTTGAATGGACAATTTATTGCCAGCATGCATTCAAGACATTGAAAAAAAATTGGCCTCAGCTCCACTTTTAAAGATTCCAAGTCCCTCACTGCCGTACATACTGGATTGTGATGCTAGTAATGTCGGAATTGAAGGAGTGTTGTCTCAGAAAGTTTGGTGAAAACGAACATGTGGTGGCCTACTTCAGTAGGGACCTGAGTAGAACAGAGAGGAACTACTGTGTAACACGAAGGGAGCTCCTTGCTATAGTAAAGAGTCTGACATATTTCCATCCTTACCTCTACGGGGCTAGGTTTACTATCAGGACAGAACATGCTGCATTACGATGGCT
>NW_013788820.1:0-623 GCF_000517525.1 Limulus polyphemus
TAATAAAGTTGTTAATCTTTACAACTTATTAAAAGCCTATCAATTTTTTAAAAAGTCTAACATTAGATCAGGTCTTAGAATAACATTATCATTTTATTTAATGATAGCGTAAAGCACGATAAAGTTTAGTTGCCCTTACTAAACTAGAGCAACAAACGTACACAAGAGTGCCCCCAGTGGCACAGCGGTATGTCTGCGGACTTACAACGCTAGAAACCGGGTTTCGATACCCGTGGTGGGCAGAGCACAGATAGCCCTTGTGTAGCATTGTGCATAATTAAAAACAAACAAACAAACAAACGTACACCAGCAACGGTGTTAATTTATCTCTTTATTGAATACTAGACCGCCCGTGACCCGTTGGATCACCTACTATTCAGAGGTCATGAAGAATTCAAGCTAATTTCAATATTGATCCGAAATGAAGGTTTATTTTGAGATAATTTAATTACACATTTCAATCCATTCGTGTTATTCATATTCGATTGTTGATCGGGAGTAAAGGAAAAGACCATTGCATTTTTCATAAAGTGAAGTCAGAGTTTTTAGGTATTGTGATGAACAAACCTTATTCATGGTTGATTCAAAACGACTGTAAATAAGAAATAACATATAAGAGTAAT
>NW_013788821.1:0-622 GCF_000517525.1 Limulus polyphemus
TATCTTTCCTTGAATTATAAATAACACGAATGGATTGAACTATTTAATTAAATTATTTCAAAATAAACCTTCATTTCTGTGCAATATTGAAATTAGCTTGAATTCTTCATAACCTCTGAAATTATTTGAAGTTTGATATTTTAAAGTAAGTTCCGTTAAAATCGGGCCACGGGTTACCGAGATAGCGCCGTTTTTCGGGTCACTTTTATGAAAATTTCTAGCATGAGTAATTTTACATCACACTACCGTTGGCGCTCTTTACGAAACTTCTTCGTTCAAATCTATTTCCTTGTCATGTTCCCATCTTCATTAAATGGCGTAAGATGACAAAAACAAGATCTTGAAGAATTTCTCAATAATATGCCTTGGTTATGGTAGGTAATTCAAAGAAAAAATAAAGTGTTACTGTTTTTATTTGTAGAAGGTTTAAGAGGAAAGACCACAACATAATAAACTAATTCATCACAATATCTGAAAATTCTGACTTTACTTTTTTGAAAAATAAAATTGTCTTTCCTTTTGCTCTCGATCAACAATCAAATATATTTTCTTGAATTATGAATAACACGAATGGATTGAAATATTTCATTAAATTATCTCAAAATAAACTTTAAATTCGATG
>NW_013788822.1:0-1020 GCF_000517525.1 Limulus polyphemus
AAAACACTGGCATTGGACTGACCATTTGAAAATATTTTTCATAGTAGTTAACACGTTTGTGTTCGGTATTGAAGCTATGAAAGTTGTTATCAATTGAGATATCCTCTAAAATATTTTCTATGTCCGGATATCCTCTTTGAAGGAGCTGTTGCTTTAGCTTTTTTTGTACATTGCATTGCAATATGTTGTCCAATTAGACAAGCAGTGTTTTTAGCTACAGAATTAACTGCTGTATGTGGAAGGCTGTGCCTTAACTCAAGAGTCAACAGATAACCTTCATCAATATGAGAAAACAAGCAGTGTTTTTAGCTACAGAATTAACTGCTGTATGTGGAAGGCTGTGCCTTAACTCAAGAGTCAATAGGACCCTCTCGGGTTTACAAAGGTCTAAAGCCAGACATAGACCAGGTGTAACTAGTGGTGATGTAATCCCTCGCATACGTCAACAATTTATAAAATCCGATAAAGAAAAAAGAATACAACCTGATATATATGTAGTGTTATAAGTGGTTTTGCTTTATCATTTCTACTCAAGTGGTTGACAGTTTTATGGCAGTAGTTTACGGTTGTTCAAACAACTATTGATGAAAATAGAACTGGAAGACAATCGTTAGCATTTTCCCCATAATTTAATATTTCTTCTCCTAATTGTTGCCGCATTGTTGTCAATATGGACTTTTTATGCACTATGTGTTCATTTGAAACAAAGTCATTCACTTCTTTATGCAACCATATTGTAAAGCTTCACTAAACGATCCTCGATTCATAATTTATTGTCAAGTAGAAAATTGTGGTTATAGTTCTAAAAAGTGGCATAGTTTCAGAAGTCATGTTAATCGATATCACAAAAACATTCAT
This sequence comes from Limulus polyphemus, assembly GCF_000517525.1. Taxonomy (NCBI): domain Eukaryota; kingdom Metazoa; phylum Arthropoda; class Merostomata; order Xiphosura; family Limulidae; genus Limulus; species Limulus polyphemus. The sequence goes on from NW_013788822.1 coordinate 859, forward strand.
CACGTATTAATATTAGATAAGGATCAACTTCAAGATGATGGGTATGAAATTCAAACTGATGAATTACGAAATTTCAAGAATTTTGTTTTACAAAATGGTAAAGATCTTTCTCATATTGATGCAGGTTATATTTAGTGATGCTTTTGGTATACATATGTCTGT
>NW_013788823.1:0-623 GCF_000517525.1 Limulus polyphemus
CGTTTTCGCCCACTTTCTGAGACAACACTCCTCCAATTCCGACATTACTAGCACCACAATCTAGTATGCATAGCAGTGAGGGATCTGGAAGCTTTAAAAGTGGAGCAGAGGCCAATTTTTCTTTCATTGTCTTGAAAGCATGCTGGCAAGACACTGTCCATTCAAACTTTTGGCCTTTTTTAGTCAAATAATGTAGTGGAGCAGCTATAGTTGCAAAGTCCTTCACAAACGTCCGGTAATAGGTACAGAGTCCGAAGAAACTTCTTAGCTCTACCACATTGTCTGGTGTAGGCCAATCACGCACTGCTTTCACCTTATCAGGATCAGTTTGCACACCATGCTCACTTACAATGTGACCTACGTAAACCACCTCTTTCTGGAACAAGTGGCATTTCTTGGGATGGAGTTTGAGGTTTGCTGCTTTTAAACCCATGAGTACTTCCTCTAGCCAGAACATTTCCTCCTCAAAAGTTGTTGCAAATACAATGACATCGTCCAAGTACAGTAGGGCTATCCTCTATTGTAGGCCTTCCAATACTCTTTCCATCAGCCTTTCAAATGTTGCTGGAGCATACTAAGCCCGAATGGCTTCACTCGGTATTGCCAGAGACCTTGGCCATAAC
>NW_013788824.1:0-620 GCF_000517525.1 Limulus polyphemus
CCTAAGGTAACATACTCGTGAAATGGCCCTGAAATTGCATGTCTCTCATGAAGCAATATTTAAACATCTAAGGAATATGGGAAAACTCCATAAAGAAGGTGTTTGGGTGCCTCACGAACTCTCCGATGATCATCGCTTCCAACGTGTGAACGTTGCTTCGTCTCTCCTGGCCTGTAATGCGCGTGAACCATTTTTGGACAGAATTGTCACCGGTGATGAAAAATGAATTCTATATGCAAACATTAAACGCCAAAAACAATGGCTCACTCCTAGACAAAAACCACTTCCGATCCCAAAAGCTGGACTCCATCCGCAGTGATGCTTTGAATTTGGTGGGACATCAAGTAAGTAATTCATTTCGAACTCCTCAATACACAGCGAATTGTCAATGCATAGATCTATAGTCAGCAACTGGAACGTTTAAATCAAGCCCTTCATCAGAAACGCCATTCACTCGTCAATCGGAAAGGTGTTCTTCTTCTCCACGACAATGCACGTCCACATGTGGCACGTTTGACGCAACACGAGATTATGGAGTTGGGTTGGAAAGTTCTCCCTCACCCACCATATTCTCCAGATATGGCATCATCAGATTACCATCTTTTTCGTTCGCTGAAACA
>NW_013788825.1:0-623 GCF_000517525.1 Limulus polyphemus
GACATTTCAGTTGGAATGAAATGAACAATGGACAAATGATGTTGCTGAAGATGTGTCACCTGAAAAAGCCACTGTCAAAGAAGAAACTCTACTCGGTTTTGAGAAGGGAAACAGTGAAGCCATTAATGAAGTTACTACCACTGATGTGACTGTTACGATAATGGAAAATTTCTAGATGGAGCTGATGAACCCCACGTGAAGCAGAAGCCAATGAGACAGAGACCAGTATAGAAGAAGATATGTCCCATAAAATTTAGAGACTTTGTTGAATTCTAGTTTTGTGTTTCTAAAATTCTGTACATTTAATTAAGTTATTGTTAATTATCTATTGGTTTAATTTAAGTGACTATTGTTCGGGACGAACAATACTAAGGAAGGGGCAATGTTACGATAGCAGAAGTCACGTGACGCTGGTAACACGTAATGAGTATCTAGAAGGATCGGAGAACATCACGAATAATCCAGTATTTTTCTAGACGCCCTCTATTCTTGTATATAAGCAGACAAATAAAGCGAGATAATTAATTGAATTGCAGACAGGCAGAGATAGAGCCGGACAATTGAGTCAAGCACAGTAGTGACCATAAGTAAAGTGCATGAATCATTGTGAATCATAGCATATG
>NW_013788826.1:0-825 GCF_000517525.1 Limulus polyphemus
ACAGAATTTTTAACTATCATACTCATCTTTAGCCTTACTTGGTACAACTATTCCATAAATATCTAGGTGTAACTATAGTTAGCGAGTTTATATCCAACATACTCATCTTTAGCCTTACTTGGTACAACTACTCCATGAACACTTAGGTGTAACACTAGTAACATAATTTATAACTACCATATTCATCTTTAGCCTTACTTGGTACAACTACTCCATTTACACTTAGGTGTAACTCTAGTTACAGAATTTATAACCACCATACTCATCTTTAGCCTTACTTGTCACAACGACACCATCAACAACTAGGTGTAACTCTAGTTACCGAATTTATAACAACTATACTTATCTTTAGCCTTACTTGGTACAACTACTCCATGAACACTTAGGTGTAACTCTACTTACCAAATTTATAACCACCATATTCATCTTTAGCCTTACTTGGTACAACTACTCCATGAACACCTAGGTATAACTCTAGTTACCGAATGTATAACCCCATACTCATCTTTAGCGTTACTTGGTACAACTACTCCATGAACACTTAGGTCTAACTCTAGTTACCGAATTTATAACCACCATACTCATCTTTAGCCTTACTTGGTACAACTACTCCATGAACACTTAGGTGTAACTCTAGTTTCCGAATTTATAACCACCATACTCATATATAGCCTGTCTTGGTACAACTACTCCACGAACACGTAGTTGTAACTCTAGTTACATTATGTGTAACCCCTACTCATCTTTAGCGTTATTTGGTACAACAACTCCAACGAACACGTAGTTTTAACTCTAGTTACCGAATTTATAACCACCATACTCATC
>NW_013788827.1:0-1003 GCF_000517525.1 Limulus polyphemus
TGAATTTTAACCTATTGCACCCTTCAATGGTATAATGATCTGCTTATGTAAAATTCTCACTTTGCACATCAAACCTAAATTTGTGTACCAACCTTTTTATTATCCTGCGACACGACTCCGTATGCCAATAACTGCTGTTCTTCAGAAGCGATTTTGGTAATTCCTGGTTTAGAATATTTCAATTGTTGTTGTCTATATCTTTGCCATTAATATTCTGGATGTATTATACAAATACATAAACTCTCGAAGAGCAGGTCCTTGAATAGCCCCAATGATATTGGCACAGAGTATGCTAATAAGTATTTACTTATATCTCGCTATTTCTGAATTATCTACTTGTCAATGGACTTCTGACTTACCCTATACATAAATAAACGCTCGTTTGTTTTCTTTACTTGAAAGATACCTTATTCACACAATGCACTAAACAGCCAGGTCAGAAACCACTATGGTTCGAACATAGTAGTCCTTAATTCTAAGGTGCAGGCCAGATGGAAGAAAACCAGTTGACAGTACCAGTTTAATCGAACTCATTCTCTTTTTTTTTAACGAACCCACAACTAAAAGGTGTTTTGGTAACATCAAGCTACGAACCTTAGACCTAACAGTTAGTTATATTGATGGATAAACAAGACTGTTATCCTAACAGTTAGTTATATTGTTGGATAAACAAGACTGTTATCCTAACAATTAGTTATATTGTTGGATAAACAAGACTATTTAGTGTAAGAGTTATCCTAACAGTTAGTTCTATTGTTGCATAAACTAGCAAAAACTTAGCGTATAAGTTATTATTTTGTTCATTTAGTGACTTAATTTTTAATAATTATTTAGTTTCACTTGCAGAAATCCCCGCCCTCCCGGCAGGTATAACTGCTAATTCCTGCGGAAGGCTATTGGGCCTGCGGCCTTTTCTGGAATTGTCTGACAGCTCTACAACATTGTACTCACTCTTGACATTAAATAATGTTCACCATCCATGAGAAAAAGGATTTTATTGAAA
>NW_013788828.1:0-622 GCF_000517525.1 Limulus polyphemus
TAACAAACTCAGACTATCGGTAGCTTACCCTAAAACTACTAGCAAATAAGTAAAGGTATACATTTAACAATATAAATAACAAACTCAGAATATCGGTAGCTTACCTTAAAACTACCAGTAAATAAGTAAAGGTATACATTTAACAATATAATAACAAACTCAGAATATCGGTAGCTTACCTTAAAACTTCCAGTAAATAAGTAAAGATATAAACTTAATAATATAAATAACAAATTCAGAATATTGGTAGCTTTCCCTAAAACTACTAGTAAAAAAGTAAAGGTATGCACATAACAATATATATAACAAACTCAGAACATCGGTAGCTTACCTTAAAACTACTAGTAAATAAGTAAAGGTATACACTTAACAATATAAATAACAAACTCAGACTATCGGTAGCTTACCCTAAAACTACTAGCAAATAAGTAAAGTATACATTTAACAATATAAATAACAAACTCAGAATATCGGTAGCTTACCCTCAAACTACCATTAAATAAGTAAAGGTAAATATTTAACAATATAAATAAACTCAGAATATCGGTAGCTTAACTTAAAACTACCAGTAAATAAGTAAAGATATAAACTTAACAATATAAATAACAAACTCAGAATATCG
>NW_013788829.1:0-624 GCF_000517525.1 Limulus polyphemus
TGTTTCCTTTCTTGTTCCAGTTGCCACTGCTGTAGTCTCTCTTCTTGTTTCTTTTCTCGTTCTTCTTGTTTATTTTCTTTCTCCTCTAACAACTGCTGTAATCTCTCTTGTTTTTTTTGTTGTTCGAGCTGCCATTGTTGTAGGTTTTCTTGCCACTACTGTAATCTTTCTTCTTGTTTCTTTTCTTTTTCCTCTAACAACTGTTGTAATTTTTCTTCTCGTTCTTCTTGTTTCTTTTCTTGTTTATTTTCTCGTTCTTCTTGTTTCTTTTGCTGTTCTTGTATTGCAGCCATCAAGTCTGCTATACTGTAGTTTGATTTGCCGCTTCTCGTTTCCATTTTTTTTTGTCCCACTCTCTGACACCAATTTCTTACGTCTCCGTTCGTTAGTTGATTTTCCGTAACTTCGTTCCCACGAAACTTTAGCGACACAAGTCCTTTCTTAATAAAACTGGTTTATTCTTTCCGAATATAACTTTACCGATACACTTATTTTCAACAGTCGCTCTATAACAAACTTTTAACAACGAACGTTAACTTCAACAATACTTTCTGACTGCAGTTCAATTACTCACTACCTACACATATTGTCCCATCACGTTGTCACCATCTTATATATACCAGT